>NC_135658.1:100677827-100872827 GCF_964188315.1 Podarcis muralis | reverse complement strand
CAGTCTTTCCCAATCCTGTTTTTGGTCCACCTCTCATTTATCCTATTTGCCAAGTTTCAAAAGGGTGGGTGGAGGAGAAGCCGACAGCTGAGGTGACGGGTGAAAGTCAAAGGCTCATCCTAAGTCCCCAAATTCCCACTGGCAATAGAGGCTCTGAGCATGTGCAACAACGTTCCTTGCAGACAGGAGCCACAGAGACACAGAATAAGTTCTTGACTTCTGCAAGGCTCCCTCCTTCTTTTGCAACTCAGGTGGTTGTGGAATGGGCTTCTGTCAGGAAGGAGCCCAGCAACAGAGGAATGAGACAGGGGTTGTCGATATGGCACTAGTGGGTGCATGAGGTGTTGAGGGCGGTTGCTTTTTTCTCCTTTGAAAAGTGCAATGAGCTTAATGGAGGCATACAAATTGGACAAAAAAGTTGGTTTCCAGGTGGAAAAATCAAAATTGGAAACAGAATTGTTAGACCCAAAAACCAAGACTTTGTCAAGAATGTATAACTTGCTGTTGAAATGGAACACTCAGGATGAAATGGTGAAATCAGCTATGATTAAATGGGCACAAGATGTTGAATATAACATAATGATGGCTGACTGGGAACAGTTATGGACCACAGGTATGAAATTCACGGCATGTAATGCCCTAAGAGAAAATTTAATGAAAATGATTTATAGGTGGTACATGACACCAGTTAAGCTCGAAAAAATTTACCATTTGCCCGATAATAAATGTTGGAAATGTAATGAGACTGAAGGTACATTCTTTCACCTTTGGTGGACATGCCCAAGGATTAAGACATTCTGGGAGATGATTTATAATGAAATGAAAAAGGTATTTAAATATACCTTCCTAAAGAAACCAGAGGCCTTTCTCCTGGGCATGGTTGGCCAATTGGTGCTAAAGAAGGATAGAACTTTTTTTATGTATGCAACAACAGCAGCAAGAATACTCACCGCGAAGTATTGGAAGACACAAGATTTACCCACCAGGGAAGAATGGCAGATGAAGTTGATGGACTATATGGAACTGGCGGAAATGACTGGCAGAATCCGAGACCAGGGAGAAGAGTCGGTGGAAGAAGACTGAAAAAAGTTTAAAGACTATTTACAGAAACATTGTAAAATTTATGAATGCTAGAAGAATGTTGGAATGAAGTGATATGGCTTTAGTAGAAATGTTATAAGGAATTAAGTATAAATAGATTAATAGAGTATTAAAGGAAAAATAAGGTTAAAATGTGTTAAGATAATTATAGGATAGAAAACAGGGGAAGATGGAAAGGAATTGCTGAAATAATTAATAGAAGTGGAATACAAAAAGGGAGGTGTGAGGAGGTCGTGGAAATATGTGAAAGAAAGATAAGACATTGAATTTTTTCTTTCTTTTTGATGTGTTTTTAAATTGTTTGTGTTTTGTCTTGTTAATTTAATGTTTTAGCGTTATGTAGTGTTTTTGTATTGTACTATATTGTTTGTTTCTGTAGTGTTTAAATTGTCGTAAAAGTAATAAATATTATTAAAAAAAGAAAAGAAAATTGCAATGAGCTGAAGTTGCAAGAGTTCCCATGCTTTTCAAGTTGCACTTTCCATGCTTTTCAAGGCTCAGTTTAATTCCACTGGATCTGAATTTTATTAAGATTATTCTGTGGGGAAATGATGCACATGTGCACACACTTTCTCTCTTTCTATCTCCCCACCCGTGTGTGTGTGCGTATTTGTGTATGATCCCAGAAAGAGAAGTGACCCGAGAGCACAATGCTCAAAAAGTCCTAGAAAGGCTGGTGCCTGCTGATCCAGGGTTAACTTGCATGTGTGAATCAGCTCCCCGAATCAACTCTATCTTTGGTGCATGATCTGTTGTGGTTGTGCCACACAGGCAAACACGGAGCAGTAACTTATTCACTTCCAGTATTCCTGGTGACCTCTGTGCCCAGTTGTCAATAGATCCTGATAGAACCTTCCATGCCCATGCATCTCTTCAGAAAACTCATCAATAGTTAGGTAAGCTCCAAGTTGCCAGAAGAGCCTTTGTCTGCCAAGGACCATCTCCCATTAGATCAGATTGTTCCTCCCTCATTGACAGCTTTGCAGATGTGCTTTCTTGCATGGAGATAAGCAATGGGACAAACTTCATCTGCTGTGCTGTTACAGGCAGAAGAACAGGGCTCCTAAACCTGAACGTGACTTCAGCCCTTGCTGTGGCTCTCACACCTCTGCTTTTGAAAGAGGGCTGTGATTTAGGCAGAACCTATGCAAGAACAGAGCTCACTGTGGATGCTGGGCATAATTGATCCTCCCCTTCTCCACCAGCCTCAATCCCCCTTCCCCTGAAGAGCCATCCAGCTCACTCCCAGCACCTCCTCTTCCTCTGGAATTCCAATTAAATGCCTGCAGTTTACTGTAATTTGTTATTTATTTTAATTGATTGAGTGATTTGAACACCTGCTGCCAGGGAGCAATTGTGCATTTAGTTGAATGGTTCCACCTCCTTTAAGTGTCTCCAGGTGCTTCGCACACACAGTGAGGATTTGATGCGGTCATTTGGTCCAAAAGCCTTTGGAACTGATTATCCAATTATTCCTTTCTTGGACCATAATGAGATATTTACAGGCCTGGGGCAGGCTACCAATTTTACGCCTTCTTTCCCACCTTGGACTCATCATAACACATGTATAAATAAAGGAACCTTTAGGAGAACACGTGTCTCAGGTAAAGATGTTAGGACAGCAGGTTTAGCCTGTTTGGCTGGTGTTGTTAGCCTGCAAAGTCACTGCCAAGCAGGGCAATCTTAAGGCTGGCCCTACCGTTAGGTAGGATGAGGCAGCTGATATTGGATACCTTGAAAGGACAGCTGCTTTAATCTATTATTATTATTTGTTTTCTTTTGCTGCCAAGGAGGAGGTCTTTGCAAAATAACTTGACTGGCCTTCTTGTAGCTTTTGCAGCTCCACATCCTTGCAGCATCCTTGGACTAGATGAACCATAGAACTCTAAGATTCCATGATTCTAGACCACCAAATGTTCTGGGCCAGCTCTGATCTGTCACAAGATTATTTTCACTGGAGATTCCAGGGGTGGAACCAACATAAAACCAACGTGCTTCTCCACCACTGAGTTATGCTGTAAAGTCTAAAACAGGAGTTGTTCCTAACTGACTCCTGTGAGGAGCGATTGGTTCCCTACATTTCTGGAAGATGAGGTAGATTCAAAACTGGAGGCAAATTTCACTCTAACACTGAAAAAGCCTGTGCAAGGGCAAGAGTGATCTCCTTCAGAGAAGGCTATCTCCTAGTATTCTGCTTTTGTTTCGTAGAATTTATATATTGCTTGGCTCTAGGAAAAAAAACACACCTGTGTATGAGTCACTGATCTGGGCATTCTTCCTAATTGGAAGGCAGGAAGCAGAGAGAGCAAGAGAGTTTCCCACAGATGCACCACAGATGGTTTTCTCCAGGGTTGGAAATTCTGTTCTCTCTCTGCATTAGGAGTAATTCTATGATCTAGTGGAGGAATGCGCCAGAATTATTTTTATTTATTGATTTTAAATATTTCTGTAGCATCCTTCAGCAGAGGTTTGAGGGCACTTTACAAAACCAAGATAAAATACAAATAAAACACAAACAATGTATTTGTTGAAATTATTGGTACATTAATTACATTTGAAAGCTTGGGAAAATAAAAAACACCTTTGCAGAAATCGCCCTCCCTTGAAGTTGGCACTTGGTGGGCCTCTCTGGGAAAAGAATTCCACAGAGTGGGTGCCACCACTGAAAAGGCTGTCTCTCTGGTCACCACACGCCTTACTTCAGATGGTGGTGGGACCTGAAGGAGAACTTCTGATGATGATCTCAGTACATGGACAGGTTGGGAGGAGAGCAGTCATTCCTTTTTGCAGGCTTTCTACAGGCATGTGGTGGGCCACTGTAAGAATGGAATGCTGGACTCGATGGGGCTTTCCTTTTGTTTTTCAGGTATCTGGTACCTTCATGTATCAGGGTCCTCAGTCATGTAGGGCAAGGGTGAAGGGACCACTTTTTTGCTGGAAGGCCAGATCCAAAAGTGGCCAACTTTCTACAGACCACTTTGACAGACAAGTGGGGCCACCCATCTGTCAATCACCTGGCATCATGTGGCGTCATGCATGTTAACATTCTCAGGCTTCCGCAGGGGGTGGAGGGGATAATTTTACTGCAGGACTACTCTGGGTGTGAACTGAAAGAGGCCTAGACAATCGCAGCCAGTGATTCATGCAGAGACACAGCAGGCTAGCATTTTCCTTAGGTTATGGGCCCAATTGCCTTCTAAATCTGGCCCATGGATGGTCCAGGAATCAGCGTGCTTTTACGTGAGTAGAATGTGTCCTTTTATTTAAAATGCATCTCTGGGTTATTTGTGGAGCACAGGAATTAATTCATTTTATTTATTTTTTCAAAATATAGTCCCACAAGGTCTGAGGGAGAGTGGACCAGCCCCCTGCTGAAAAAGTTTGTTGACCATAGGTGGTCATTTGGAGCTCACAAAAATTCCATTGTTATTTCTTGAGGCCTACTAATGTGCCATGGGGCAGTTGCATGACACTTAGTGGACACATGGGCTTCTGTGATAACATCAGGGCACACAATCTCAGGAACTGCACCCCTGTCTCCTGAACCATTCCAGCTGAGAGTTGCTGCACATGTGGTCTTGGCTGGATCACTTGTTCAGGAAGCTGAGTGGGAGGCTGGATTCATTTCATTCCCCCTTCATTCTCCCCCTCCTGGTCCTGTAGGGCACCCCTGCCCCCACTGAGTCAGGCTGGGTTAGCTAATCTGGAAAGGCTGCTCTCAAGTGGTTTTGAATTATTATCTTTGGCCTTGCTGTTAGGAACTGTCTTAAACAATTGTGCCACACCAAAATGGTTATAAACAAACAATGCCTTAAATACCAATGCCTGATATTGGTGATCCCCCCCACAAAGAATGGCTCTCAGAGACCTGAATAAAACATGCCATTAGCTTGTTTAGCCATGACCTGGCTGAAAACCCACTGCAGTGCTTAATGAGTCCATAATGCCAATTAAATGATTTTCCCTGTTTAAAAAGTGGTATAAAATAATATCAAACAAGACAGCTACATGCTACAGGAATTTAATTATCCAGAGTTTCAGTAAATTTGTCAAGTTAACTAGTTCAAGATGAAATCTCTGACAAGATATTACTGGCTAAAAAGCAATTTTCTTTCCATATTTTTTATAATTACAGTGACCATCCATTATGAGGCCTGACATCACCTACTTTCCACTGATGTGAGTACAAATTGCCAGGGCAGTGAGAATAATCAGAGGAGAGCCAAAGAAATCATCAGCAATATTGCACTGAACACATGGCATTGCATCTATCAGTATACTGAAATAATCACAACATACAATGACTGCAAAGATTCAACAACTAGTTGGCAATGAGCGAGGGTGATATTCCACTGTGATGTCTCTTTTCTGGAAACTGAATTACCAGTGGATGAATTTCGCAAAAAGAGCACACTGTACACCTCCCAAACTCCACATTCCCCATATTAACACAGCATATGGCTTCTTCACATTTCCCTTTTAAAACTCAGGAATGATTAGTTGATTTTAAATGACAAAACATATGTGTTGTACATGTTCAGTTTCGCATGGAGAACATGCTTTAAAATGGGAAGGTTTCCATGTAATCAAAACAGAAGTGGCGTTCAGTCTTTCTTGAGTGGCGCTTCCCTGTTTAATTCTACAGAAGCCTATGCTGTAATAGCACACCATGTATGTCTCCATTTAAACTAGGGTGTTGTTCCGACCTGAGTTTGAAAAGCAAAGTATGAATTGACTTTTAGAAGTTAGTGGAACCTGTGAGTTCAAGTGTGTAGGGCACTGGTCTCTTCTGATTGGAACCAAATCAAATATTTACTGTGGCATTTAAAAAACTTACACTGATATGTGGATCCATCCAGTGAAGCTGATTTAAATCAGACACAAGGGTCCCTTTGATTTACAGAGGTTTTCATGCAAAGGTCTCATAGACATTTGATTGTACAGCATAGGGGACAACTGCAATGCCACAAAGCAAAACTAAATACACCCAATGACGCAGAAATGCAGACAATAACTTTTAATGTGTCTCTCAGTCCATACAGATAATCCCTTCTATCTCAGGAGGAGCTCTGGGCTTGTTTGGTTCTTTATATTCTCCCACCAAGTTGTAAGGATGGCTTTATCACACATCAGATGCATGGTTGTCAGGAGCCCGGAGCCCAGAGCAGATCAGAAATTAAGAAAACAGTGGTGTCCATAAGGGAGCTGTTTCCAAAGGAAGAGGTGTGAGGGAAAAGTTCTTCCCCTCAGGGGGTGGTTGGTTTCACCTGTGCTGAGGAAGCTTCAGAAAGGAGTTGCTGCCAGAGGAACAGCTGTGAGGGGTGAGAGACTGTGCTAGACATCAGGGGGTGGCTTTTCCACCTGCCTTGCCCCATCCCTCAGCCTTTCAGAAGGGAGCTGCTCCTTGGCTGCCTTGACGTGACCTATGGTAAGCTGCATGCTTACTTGATTCACAATTTTTAGTGTTATGTTGCAGTGTTATGTCTTCTTATGTACAGTCATACCTCGGGTTGAATGTGCTTCAGGTTGAGTGCTTTCGGGTTGCGCTCCATGGCAACCCGGAAGTAACGGAGCACGCTACTTCCAGGTTTCGCCGCTCGCGCATGCGCAGACGCTCAAAATGATGTCACGCGCATGCACGGAAGTGGGAAAACGCGACCTGCGCACGCACAGACGTGCCATCACGTCTTACGTTCCATTCAGGATGCGAACGGGGCTCCGGAACGGATCCTGTTTGCATCCCAAGGTACCACTGTATTGTTATTGCATTACTGTAGTTATACTTCGTTTTTTTGCATGATCTGCTTTGAGCACAGATTTACTTGTGGAAGAAATGGGCAGGGACAATGAACTGGAGGCACATTCAAAGTCTTTGCACTAAATGTCCATCTGCAGCCAACTGCTGTGCATCTGGGAATGGGAGAAATTCTAAGAGCTCACACTGTTTGTATTCCAGGGCAACTTGATCCCCAGATCCTCTAATTTTGGAAATCAAGCAGCGATTAGAAGGAAATGAATTTGAACATGAGAGCAGATGCATGTGCTCTGATCTTGTTGTTCTTTTCTTAAAATAAGTTGTCCAAGCCTTCCTCAAAGCAGTGAGGCAAAGTAATAACATAAAAAGTGTGTTTCAAATCCATCACCAAATATGAACAAGACAGGATTGTAATATCTCCACAGAGGCGAATATTTCAATTTATTTAGGCAGCCTTTGGACTGCTTGTAAAATTCTGCATTTTATGAAACGGAGAATTATTGCAGCTGGAAGTTACAGCATAACACTGAAATGCCAGAACAAAACATCAGCCAGAAATTTGCTTTAGGAATGGGGGGATGTGCAAGCCGATGTAGTTTAATTTCTGTTTTGCAGAAAGGAATTTGCTCTGAATGAATCAAATCATTTGCATATTTGTTCATTTAAAACATTTCAGTAAAGATTTGTATCCCACTTCTCTTCCCCCTTTGCCTGAGGAATGAACAAATCCAGCGTTTGGCAGTCAAAGATAAGCTGCCTCTGAACATGGTGGGGCTATTTAGCACCATGACCTCCATTTAGCTAGTAGCCATGAATAGATACATCACCCAGTAATCTGTCCAGTCCCTTTTAAATACCATTTTAGCTGTCATCCCTATTTGTGGCATCAGTTCCATGTAGTCACATCTTGTGTGAAGAGAGATTTCCATTTCCCTCCAATCCCCAGTCTACTACCAATCCATTTCATCCATTCATTTGGGCAAACAATGACATTTGAAGGCAGCCTTGTATAAGGAAGTTTTTTTTAATGTTTCAGGTTTCATTCTGTTCTTAATATTTTGTTGGGAGCTGCCCAGAGTGGCTGGAGCAACCCAGTCAGATGGGCAGCATATAAATAATAAAATGATGAATATTATTAGGGAGAAATCAGTACAGTCCCCACACTCTCAGCATCCTCCAACTGCATTTGCCCTAATCTTTGTTTACAGCAGTCTGTAGCATGGTTGTAGCTGGCTAAGCTGCGGAGAGCTTTGCTTCAGTGCTGAGACGTGTCTTTGATGGCCATTGTATGCCATCTGGTCTGCCCATGTTGTGCTTTCCCAAAATTAGTATGTTTCCTAGGTGTCTGGATATGCTGTCTCAGTAATGCTTGCCACAGGCCGGTGAAGTAGGAGAGTGCTAGCTCTATTCATTAATTCACAATAACGTATGAGGACTCAAACATGTGGAGTGAGCAGGTCTGAAGAGGGCTTGGGAGTGCATTTGCTTGAACGCACTTACAAGCCTCCCTTCATATCTTCCCACTTAATGAAAGAGTGGAGTTGGGTATGCCAGGGAAGCACATACGCAATTGCTCCCCTCCTCCAGTTGCAGCCCCCCTTCCCAACATACTTCTGAATGCATGAATAGAAATATACAGTGGTACCTCAGGTTACATACGCTTCAGGTTACAGACTCCGCCAACCCAGAAATATTACCTCGGGTTAAGAACTTTGCTTCAGGATGAGAACAGAAATTGTGCTCTGGCGGCGCAACAGCAGCAGGAGGCCCCATTAGCTAAAGTGGTGCTTCAGGTTAAGAATAGTTTCAGGTTAAAAACAGACCTCTGGAATGAATTAAGTACTTAACCCAAGGTACCACTGTATATATGAATATAGAGAAATTTTGTGACCAGGTGAACAGCATAATAAGCTCCCCCCCCCCCCCCGTGTGTGTGTGTGTTTCTGAGCCAAGGCCCCATGACCCAGTCACTCCCTATGTAATGAAATAACCAGACAAGACAGCAGAATATAGGTTTTGGGTTCAAATAGGTCATAACTTTATTGGATACAGATGTGAAAGGTTTGGCATAGACATTGGGTAAAGCCATTTAACTCTAGCCTGTCTGCTGGGAGCATATCTAAGGGTAAACCACAACTGGGGGGGGGGGGCTATGACCTACATCAAATAGGGGTACTTTGCTGAAGTCAACAAACATAAGCAACTCCTCACAGATCCCTTTAACGGGATACCCTTAACCAAGGAGGGGCAAGCGGAGGCTGCAACCTCCCTTCCAACCAAAACTAAGGTGGAATCTGTACACATATAAAAACCGTTCTGAAAATGCTTTTTTTTAAAAAAAGAACTTAAAATTGTTATTTGCAGCTGTATAGCTGAGTCCTAAGGCTTACCCAATGACTAACCACCAGTCGAGCCAAACAAGGCTTGCTGCCAAACCTCTCGTGCTTGCAACCAACCCCTTATGCACTCAACTAGGTCACTTAGCCAAACCTCATTGCCTCTTTCAGACTAGTGCACCCCACCATTATGACAGAAGGCCTCCTGGTCAAATGTAATGCAGAGGGGCCAAATCACCTGCCATTCACACACTGCACCTTATGACCCACACCACAGTTGGCTTTATTTCTGGCCCGATTCATTCACTTGACCCCTGTGAGACATTTTTGGTCCCTCGGAGGCTGGCACAGGCTATGGGATGGAAGGAATCCAGTGACATTTGGCCTGCTCTGTAGTATACACAGGGCACTGAGAAATGGATGCTGGTCAAAGTAGGAAAGCAGACCATTTAGCTCAGGGTATGCCATGGCCTGGGGATGTGGGTGGCGCTGTGGGTTAAACCACAGAGCCTAGAACTTCCTGATCAGAAGGTTGGCGGTTCGAATCCCCACAATGGGGTGAGCTCCTGTTGCTCGGTCCCTGCTCCTGCCAACCTAGCAGTTCGAAAGCATCTCAAAGTGCAAGTAGATAAATAGGTATCACTCCGGCGGGAAGGTAAATGGCATTTCCATGCGCTGCTCTGGTTCACCAGAAGCGGCTTAGTCATGCTGGCCACATGATCCGGAAGCTCCCCCAGCCAATAAAGCGAGATGAGCGCCGCAACCCCAGAGTCGACCATGACTGGACCTAATGGTCAGGGGCCCCTTTACCTTATGCCATGGCCACCTTTGGGTCCTCTGAGTCTCCAAAGTGCTTAAACGAGGGCAGTGGTGACGCCCTCTTGAGATTGCTATTACTTCAGGACTTAACACTGATTTGCTTGGAACTGGTGATCTGGATCCGCTCCTCCAAAATCACTGAATTGGGTAAAGGCAGACTAGTTAGACTGGCAACATCAAACCATAAAGGCCCATGACCAGTAATGGACTTAAGGAGACAACTAGATTTTAGATCCCCTGGGCCAGACCCTCTCCTCATTCACGAAGAACATTTGTGCCTTGCCAGGCATCCGTTTACCAGGTGCTGTGCAAGGTGCAGTCTGTAGGCATCCGAGTTTGCTGCACACTCTTTCAGAACAGGGGCAGCCACAATGGCAGCATATTGGGGTCTGCCCATGGGCAGAATAAAAGCTATTGGGCAAGGGATATCTAAAGCTTACAAAGAAATATGTTCATCACAGCCTCCAGGAACTTACCCATTCTTGTGAAATCCTTAGTTTCAGGTATGACGGTGATGAAGGTTTGGAGTTGTGGGTACAGTATTGTCCACTCGGCCCAGCCCAGCAGAAGAGGTAACAAACTTGGCTTTCCAGCAGATGTCCAGAGTTCATGTTTGGCGTGGAGGAGCATGCAATGTCAAGATTCGTACCCACCATGGAATCCTCAAAGTTGGCCCTCCTGATGCCACAGTCTTTCAACTGGGAGGGAAAGACCTAGGCTTACAAAAAAAGCATCAGCCTGACTTGGGCCATCATAGAGGACTTTGACAGGCTCCTGGCTATATACCCAGGCATGGCCATTGTTTGCTCAGAATTGTTTGAGAGGTGTTGCTGGCCCGACAGTCCAGACCTAGTGGCAGACACCAGCAGTTGATTGCTGGTGGCCGCCATCTAAAGTGAAGGGGAGTCACTGCAAAAATCCAAGGAGGAATGGTGCATGTGAAAATGGCCCTGGCAAGCCACGTGCTCCACAAAGAACGATCCAAGCTGAAGATCTTGATGGAAAAACCAAGGAGGAGTCCTAGGAGCACCGCTGGCTGCCTTTTATGAGTGGGGAGTGGACCTGAGTGAAGACTGCAGCCTTCAGGTCAGCTCCCCAAGCTCCGTGCTCAAGGCTGCCATGAATAGGCTGAATTTGAACAGTGGGCCTGTCAGTTGCCCACGATGCTTTGCGTCGGCCAGGAGGATGCAGCAACGACTGAATACCAAAGGGCAAGGCTACGTGGGGTTCAGGAGGCGCTGCAGTGGGTCGCAACAACTGCTCACCCTGGAATTGAGTAAGTGGCCATTATTCTTCCCCCCTGGCCCCTGGGGTGGTCCCAAATGCTGCCAGTTGCCCATAGAATTATAGCAGCAGACTGCTTGTTTCATTTTGCAGCTGCATCACCTGAAGAACTCCTAGTTAGAAACCCTTTAAATGTTAATCATTGTCCTGTTTGCAATTTTTTTTTGCAAAATGGTCTGTCCCCTGTAGCGGTTGACTATAGATATACTGTTTTACGTAATGTTACTTTTCTTTGTGGATTGGGTGTTTGTAGGTGTCTTCCACGTATGCATATGTGTGTGGCAATTAAACAGTCTGTAAATGGAAGAAGCAAACAAGCAAACAAATAAATAACTGTCCCAATGCCCATAACAATTAATTCTAGATAACTGGAGAGAAAAGAAAAGTTATTTCCAACTATCTTTTAATTGTTAAGCTCCTCAGAGCATGGAGACTTTTCTTTTAGCCACAGATAATGTCACAGGACCTTGTGTAAAAACACACAAAGCGTGACCCAGCCAGAATTAAATAGATATTTAAGTCCCATTGAGTTCCGCATATATTGAACTCACTTTCTTGCTGAAATCAGTGGGGTTTTAGTGGTGCTCCCAGTTACTTGAGAGTCTGCCCATGGAGGTCAATGGGACTTGCCTTTGAGTAGGCCTGCACAGGATTGCACAGTGTATGAATTTATCCAGCTCTTTCCCACATATGTTTATTACTTTATGGGCTGCTGAAACTGGTAATGAATTGATGTTACATCTGCATATTAATCCACTTAGCGTGAGCCACTATACTTCTCATCTTTGGAGAGTGATCCCCAAATAACAATGACAGCATGAGTAATGTTTGCACGAAGGCAGAGGGCTACTTGAAACAGGTTGGCAGCTAAAGTGCAGCAGGCACGAAGAGGAAGATTAATGTCTGGCATTTATAAAATGTTGATTGTGGTCATCATGTCCTTGCTAAGATAATATAGAGCCCTCCGCCAATTAGGCCATATTCATTTAAACTGGGTATCGGTTGAGGGTATTCAGCTAGCAATTTGAGTTTGAGGGACATTAAATCCAGAACACCAGATTATATTTTCATTGTTGTTGTTACTGCTGCTGCTTCGTTGGTCTCCTGAATCAGGGGGAGTCAAATGGCTGGAATAAGAAACAGGTCCATATGAAATCACTTGTCCCTGGCAGCGTCATGCTGGAGGCACCTTCAGAATTGTACAAAATTGGTTTCCACAGCCCAGCTGCATCTTTACAGAAAACTCAGCCAGGTGTGGAGTTCAAATCTGTGACCTTCACATGTTCATGCAGCTTAACAACTGCAGATTGCTCTGCTGAACAGAGCTCTTGGACTAAGAAGTCTGGGTCATGTTGCCTCCAGTGACAAAATGCATGATTTTGTCCGTGTGTGTGTGTGTGTGTGTGTGTGTGTGTGTGTGTGTGTGTATTTGTCTATTTTGATAAGGGCTGGCTCACACTTTATGTCACAAAGAACACCCAATGTGAAGGAGAAATGTGTGCCTCAAAAACAAAGCACACTGGAGTGTTTCTTAGTTGACTTTGGCATTCATTGGTGGTATGGGTTAAGCTGTTTTTGTTGTTGTTGTCTGTTACCCTAAATATACCCTAAATAAATTGTCTAAATATGGACAATTGTGAACTAGCACAGTGCAGAGGGTTGAGTGTTGGACTAGGGCCTGGGTTCAAATTCCCACTCAGCCACCACCAAACTTAATAAATAAGTAAAACCAGGCAAACATTAGTGTAAATGAACCTATTAATAATCCAGATAACATCAAACCAAACATAGGAAAGTGAAATAATAAAAGAAGATAACCAACGGTCACCAAATACTCAGAGCCCTTTGGAACTGCTGCATGGAAGCTGCCTCCCACCTATTGGTGCAGAATCAGGTAAGACGCCGGTTCTCTGAACCTCATATGGGAACAACGATCACTGAGGAACATATTTCCCACTCTGCTCACTAGATGCCCATAGGAGATATATTAAATGCATCTTCACAGAAAGTTTTTATTGTGACCAAATGAATGCCCAGTAGGGTTTCCCTTTTATCTGCAAGGAGAGGGTTTTTCCAAGCCTTGTTGCTAACAAATGGTGAGATGGTTCTCTCCCCTACACTCACAGTAAATTATTGTTAAATGTAAAGAGAGTGTAATAGAGCAGATATAATGTTGAAAATTCCGGTTTTTTATCTTGATGGAGTCACAATTTGACTTGACATAACGGGCCACGTTTCCCCCACGCAACTGGAATGAAGCCATTGCAGCTGCTTACTTCTTATATTAAAATGGCCGACATTTTCTTAATGAGATTGACATATAAATGACCATGGCCTCTCATTGTTTCCAAGCCACAGACCTCCCTGATGGAAAGTAGCCACCATTTAACTAATGTTTTTGTCACAAAACCTTTCATCCATTGCATCTGCTAATGTGTGATATGGCCTCTTGAAATGTGTGAAAAATTAGGAAACAGCAAAACACCTATGGAACCCTTGCCAACCATTCACAAATGACAATGCCATTAAACTCTAAAGTGCACTTCAAAAGATGTTTATTTCTTGCCATGGTAATTTTATCCATTTTTAATTAACTGAGAAAGCAGCATGACTTCTGGGACTGTGGCAGAAAGGGTGTGTGTTCTGTGAATATTTTTGGCAGCATAAAAAAGTCTCCCTGGTACTTTGGGGTGATGTTTAGGTTTACACCGAAAAGGAGCAAAAAGTGTTCATTCATGCAAAGTGATCATTCAGGGGATTGATGCAAGACAGCACTGGCGTCCGTTTCAACTGGCTTTGCTTGCTGTCAGTGGCACCATAACATATCCAGATCTCATTGGCTAAGTAAATATTATGCAATTATCATGTCCAGTCCTTGATCCCTGATTGGACAGCATCACTTTAGGAAGGAGAAAAAAACTTCTAATCCAGGGAGGAGGGATAGTGTTGAAGTATTTATTTGCTTGCTTGCTTACAATATTTGTACACCACCCAGTTGAATGTTCACAGTAAGATTTTAAAAGGTAAAGCACCAACCACTATATACATCTAAGACCAATAAAATTATTGGCAGAAAAACATTAAGATAGCCAAGCAAAAAGCACCTAAAGATAATAAAATCACAGGGTGCCACCACCCATAATGTCCTACCTGTTTATTTGTTTCCACAGTTTGTTTTCCTCATGACGATTATAGCTATCACACACATGCACAGACATATGAAAAGTGGTTCATCCAACCCCAGACTTTACACATCAAGCCTATAATTTAAAAATTGTCAGTGTTTATTTTTTTTACTAGCAAAATCAGGCTTATCTATACATGCCATTCTACACTTGGTGACTGGTAGACTAGTGCTAGTCTACGTATGTGGCAGTGAAGTGGTATTTTTGAGATAGTGGAGTCAATTTGACCATTTCAGACTGCAGGTGGGGGGGATATCAGCTTTGAGTGTTAATGCATATAAAAAGCTGTCTTATGAGAAGAAAACCAGCACAGCAGGGTCTAAGACTAGCCTGTTCTTGGCTAAGTGAGTTAGTTTGTTGCAGGCATTTTTTTTTTATTTTTGTGTTTTTCACAAGAATGTGCCTGCCCCAGCACCCTCAGTCAGAGAATCACCAAAAGCCAGTCAAGTGCCTCAGGCCTCTACCACCTCATCCTCATGAAATTCTTACTGTGTATATACTGAACATGACCGAAAATCTGTTGCCATGGAAAGGCATTGTGTTTGAGGGTGAAAGAAAACCTTTTATTGGTGGTGTTATATATTAGTGATGTTCCACTCACACTATTGCTTCTTCAAAACAAAAAAATTTCCTTCCAGTAGCTTCCTGAAGGTATCTGAAGAAGTGTGCATGCACACGAAAGCTCATACCAAGAACTAACTTAGTTGGTCTTTAAGGTGCTACTGGAAGGAGTTTTTTTTGTTTTGACTATGGCAGACCAACACGGCTACCCATCTGTAACTGGAACTATTGCTTCTTGTTACAGTTACCAAGCAATGCTGTGATGTACATATATGAGCCATCCTTTAGAAGCTGAGTGTTCATGTCTTATTCCCCATATCATAGAGGCTATATGCCTGCACACTGGTTGTCAGTTTCTTTCTGGGCCCAACTCAAGGTGCTTATGCTAATGTTTAAAGCCCTAAATGTCCTAAGCCCCAAATATCTAAGAGATAGCCTCCTTTCCTACAAACCCTCTTGGGTGCTATGATAAGCAGAGGGGGCCCTATTGGTAGTTCCAGTGAACTCAAGAGTTTGGAGAGTGATGGCCTAGAAGAGGACATTCTCCATGGCAGCCCTTAAGTTGTGGAAATCCCTCCTCACGGACAGAGGAGACACTTCACTGTACAGCTTTCAATGAATGCTGAAGATGCACTCCATTACTCTGGCTTTTTGACATGTGAAATGTGTGTTTTCAGGATCCACCCCATTCCTGTCACTGTAATTTGCTTTAAATGTTTTAAATACTGAGTTTTAAATTGTTGTAACCCAGCCTGGGATCTGCTTGTGATTGTTGTTGTTGTTTTATTTTCATATAGATAGAGGAGGGGGAATCTCTGACCCATAGCCTAATTAGGTTCCTCAGGCCTCTGAATTTAACCTATGGTGCCATTTTGGAAAAACCACACCCACCCATCCGTCATATGCATTAATCTAAGCATTAAGGTTAGAGATAAGAAAGCTCTTATCTCTTATCTTAGTGCTAAGTACCACAGTGCTAAGAGCAAAGAAAAGCTTCTGCTTGCTCTTTAAAAGGCAGCCAACAGAGGCTTAACTCTGATTTAAGTGCTTCAAACATCTAAGTCTTTGCTGCTGTGGTGGCGGGTGATTAACATATGCTCACCAACTAAAAATGGCCATGGAGTGTGGGTCATTCTAGATCTGGCTTTAGCCTGAAAAAGGCTTCCCACCCCTGTTTTAGATAAACAATATTTGTTCCCATGATACAGTTCTATGTTCTACTTCAGTATAGATGAAACAAATTAGGCAGGAAGGATTCAGGAAGACATATTATGATTCTCTATGTATATATATTTTCACCTGCCTTGGACATTGTGATAGAAGGCCTCCCTTTTCAGCTTGAAGCCTAATTCCCTAGAGCCATATAAAATCTTCCTACAAGGCCTATGAAGGAGTTATGGGGAAATAAAATGGAATTTTATCAGCTCTGCAATAATCTAGGATTTAATTGACTTCAACTGCTGCAAAATTTCTTATTTCTAAAATAAGGAAAAAGTAGAAAGTCAGGGGTCTTAAATTTTGTGCTAATAATTCTTGGTGAAAGAAATGAATCACCCCAAACAAGATATCCGCATTTAGCCATTTTAATCTATCACTAATATACATTTTCCCTGAGAGGCAGTGAGTTTTTTCAAGGTAGTAAAAAGTAATATTTTATGCACTCCTGCCCCCCCTCCAATTTGATTTAATTGCAAAAATGATGCAAAAATTAGGATTTTCTTGCCATGTTCTGTACTTCTAGGAATATGACGATGGGTTGATTCTCCAAAGCCTTTCTTATATTGATTACTAGTTCTCTTTACAAGGGCATAACAAGAACAGCTTTAATAATATCTCTGTAGAGTAACCATGCACCAGTAAAGTGAATGATGTGTCTCATTCCCACATCAACGTTACTAACCAGCTGAATGTGGGAGAAATCCTCAACACTTTGACATGCCGGTCAGGTGTTACCAGGGGCTGTAAGACTGGACTTTGGGGGAAGCATTTTTCACACCACTTTTCTTGTCTGCGATTCAAACCTTGTAGATGATTCTTGACAAAAGATTACCCTGCACTTCTTCTAAGAAGGTAGAAATATACAACCCACCCCCACCCCCGCGTGGCGGTGGTTGTTTTGGCTACTCCTGCGAAATATTTTTTGGCTTCCAGCGACAATGACTCAGCTGTTTTGTCAAAGCTCTGAGCCATGTTGGTGCCCCATGTATGCCTGCTCCCATTTTCTAAAATCAGGAATAAAGACAAAGATTAGATTACCAAAATGCTACAGAGAGCAATTCTGAACACAGTGGTACCTTGGGTTACATACGCTTCAGGTTACATACGCTTCAGCTTACAGACTCCGCTAACCCAGAAATAGTACCTCAGGTTAAGAACTTTGCTTCAGGATGAGAACAGAAATTGTGCCCCGGCGGTGCGGCGGCAGCAGGAGGCCCCATTAGCTTAAGAAGTGCTTCAGGTTAAGAACAGTTTCAGGTTAAGAATGGACCTCCGGAATGAATTAAGTGCTTAACCTGAGGTACCAGGTTACACCTCACCTGCTGGAAGTATAACGGCAAATGTGCCCAGAATCCTGTTTTGGTTTTCTGGAGAGGGGATCACTCTTGGATGGAGGTATTATCCTTTTATGTTGAATATGATTTACTTAACCAAAAAGAGTTCCACAACTAGTTCCGAGCATCCATGAGAAACCAGCATTAAAAGTTTTTAAAACTGTTTTTAACATTGTGTTTTAATTGTTGCAACCCCTCCTGAGACGTTACGGTGAATGGTAGGACGACGATGAAGAAGAAGATGATAGTGCAAATATCTCTTGAATTCACAGCAACTATTTCTGCTGTTCTCAACATTTTTCTTTAGGATGTTCTTATCAAATGCACCATTCACCCATATCCCATGTTTCCTGCAAGAGAATATGGGACAAAGTAAAGGCAAAATCCTTCAAAGCACAAATTGCCCTGCTTTGCATGTCACAACAAGTCCTAGTCTAAAATGAAGTATGGCTTAATTTGAACAAGCAGTGAACTAGCTCACTGTGCTCAAGTTATACTTGCCCTAGTCTTCCATTTACCAAGCTTGGGGGGGGGGGAAACCATAGTGCTGTCCTAGTATGACATATAAACCAGCGCTCATGGTTTGTGGGATGTCACTAATGCCACAGTCACCCAGCTAATTTGGGGAGTAGGGAAGGAGGTAGCAGGTCAGGGGTCAGGGGCTAAATCACAGGGTATCTGGGTCTCATCACATTTCTGATAGTGTCACTGGGGGTAAAATGGGACCCCAAAAGCACGTTTCAGCTGAGCCCATCCCTAACTGAATGAGTGGAATTTGCACATCGCTGACTGCTGCTACCAGAACAGAGGTAGTCTTAACTCTGCAGAAAACAGCTCAATACGTTCAAAGCAATGCTTAAGCCTGGCATAAACGGTTGCACTTTTATGGATCCCAAGAGAGGGGCACCTCATGAAAAGTTTGACCCTAAAAGTCAGCAGAACCAGCAGTTGCAATTACTGCAAGTAAACCACACTCTCTCAAAAGGATTACTTTCTGTTTTGGTGCCATATACATTATGGCCCTGCTTGTAATGGCTGTCCCTTGGAAAAACAAAAATTTCTAACTTACACTGCAGATAATTACAGCGAGGGAAGTGTGGCTCTAAATATGCTAATGAAGTTGGAATTTGTTTGTTGGAAAAATAGGTGGATCACAGTCCTTTACTGTGTAATTGTGGGTTTGCTGTGATATTCATAGCGTTTTATTATCTTGAATAGAAATCTTTTGGAGCAACCTGCCTCGAACATGGAAACTGTTTTTAAACTGATATAATTAGGTTGCTCAGCATTAACAGTTAATTATCACATTAATAAATAGCTTTACTCTGCTTCTACTCCCAACCATGGCAAAGTGGTATGATTATGCATACATTGCTTTTGGGCAACGTAATTGTCCTTAAAGGAAATCATTACAATTTAAATGAAATGGGGAGATACTGGTTAGGGAAGGCTGGAGGGCATGCATAGCATATACTAAACAAGGAACTGTAATTTCCCCAAATCACATCTTTCCAGTAATTTCACATCACAGGACTATGTCTGTTTTGTTAGAGAGAAACTGGCTCATTTTTGCTTTGCAATTTTACAAGGGCATCGCTTACCCAAGGACACAAAAGCAAATGTAGTTTAACAGCATCCAATTGCTTCGGCTGGGCTGGCAACTGTTTCCAAGGTTATTACTCTCAAAGTTTAGAATTACCAGCAGTACATGTTTTTGAACCCTCAGGAACATACTGTTTTGAGCCATGCTGTCCTGTCCTGTTTTGAGCCTCTCTTTAACATTGGCACAGGTTCTTCACTCACTAACAATAAATACTAATTCAAGTGTCATCGGCAAGCTAGCTCACCTAGGCAATTTTGGATGTTCAGCAAAACATTCACCTGCAGGGTAGGTGGAGGTGATGCAACTGGTCTGAGCTGTGGGCCAAGAGACCTGAAACAATGAATTTGGGAAATTGTCAAGACATCTAATAAATATGACTGGATGTGATTTGTCTATGGATCCTTTGATCCTATTATTGGGCTGTTAATGTGGTGTTGGAAGTTGATTTGGAATTTGTTTTTAATATACTATTAAGATTAAAGTTGCATATTGCTGGACATTAACCAAAACTCCCCTGGAAATAGACCTTCTGTGGAAGATTTGAGACTTTTAAGAGATGAAGATGTTAACCAATCTGTTCTGAATTCAAAATGGTCAGTCATGGGTAAATATGTTTGATGCTAAATGGGAACTATTTCTTAACTGTTGGAAGAAGACAATTTTCTTCTCTTCAGCCTAGCTCCAAGGATTCTTTTTGTATTCTCTCCCAGTATGCAACTGGGAGCCCTCCACAGCTTGCAATGCATGCCAAAACAGCCTTCTTGTGCTGCTGCAGCCAACTGCAAACCTCTCTTTCGAAAACTGTGTTGTATTTATCTTCTTCTTTTTATTATTATCTTCTATCACAAATTACAAATCTCATTCCAGCTGGCCAAACAAGATAGGTAACATACATTTGAACAACCAAGCTGTAAAGCCAGATCTGGCTCCAGGTTTAAAGAAGCCCTAAAGAAAGTGCCTCTGGTGAACTCCAGCAAAGGCTAGCAAACCACCACTTCAAGATTCAGCAGAGCAGCAGTTAAGCTGGCTTGAGAGCAGTACATGTGAAAAGGATCTAGGAGTCTTGGTTGACCACAAACTTGACATGAGCCAACAGTGTGACGCGGCAGCTAAAAAAGCCAATGCAATTCTGGGCTGCATCAATAGGAGTATAGCATCTAGATCAAGGGAAGTAATAGTGCCACTGTATTCTGCTCTGGTCAGACCTCACCTGGAGTACTGTGTCCAGTTCTGGGCACCACAGTTCAAGAAGGACACTGACAAACTGGAATGTGTCCAGAGGAGGGCAACCAAAATGGTCAAAGGCCTGGAAACGATGCCTTATGAGGAACAGCTAAGGGAACTGGGCATGTTTAGCCTAGAGAAGAGGAGGTTAAGGGGTGATATGATAGCCATGTTCAAATATATAAAAGGATGTCATATAGAGGAGGGAGAAAGGTTGTTTTCTGCTGCTCCAGAGAAGCGGACACGGAGCACTGGATCCAAACTACAAGAAAGAAGATTCCACCTAAACATTAGGAAGAACTTCCTGACAGTAAGAGCTGTTCGACAGTGGAATTTGCTGCCAAGGAGTGTGGTGGAGTCTCCTTCTTTGGAGGTCTTTAAGCAGAGGCTTGACAACCATATGTCAGGAGTGCTCTGATGGTGTTTCCTGCTTGGCAGGGGGTTGGACTCGATGGCCCTTGTGGTCTATTCCAACTCTATGATTCTAAGCTCTTATGGAACTAGTTGTAATGGAGAGCTCACCCACACTTACCTTTCACCCCACACTTACTAGACGCCAGGTCCGCACTTTCCTGGTCCATGTCTAAGCCCCCCCCCCGCGCTTTCCCCAGGAAACCTGATTGGAGCAAACAGCAATTTGGGGGTTTCACAGGATGTTGTTTGCTTGGATTCAGCAGTAAATAGAGGGTTTTCCTGAGGGAAGCTTGGGGGGGGGGGTGGAGTGGGAAATGCTCAGACATGGACCTGTGCCTAGAAATGCAGAACCAAGATAAGTGTGGCTGAGTCTTGGGTCTTCCTGCAACCAACTGTCTCTTAAATCTTCAGTTCACACAGGAAGAGAGTGGCTTCTAGTCTTAGTCTCTGTTCTGTGCTCCCAGTGCCCTGTGTAGTCAGGGTGAAACAAGTCCTTATTTTTCCTACTTACAGAGGGTGGCAGGGGGAGAAACAATGGTCCCAAACCGTTTGTTAGTTAACATATTAAAACAGTTAAAATGAAGCATGTGTTGGCGCACCACCAGATGAGCAAATTAGGCTCTTCCAACGTGATGCATCTTGAGTTCCTTTCAATAACAGCACACTGCCAGCCTCCACCACTTAGTAGTTTCTGTTTTTTCCTGCAAAGGCTTTACGTTTAATTAGCAAAGTTACTATCTGAGGAGTTGCCCTTCTACCTGAATAAAAGACCTTTTCAGTTAATGGGTGTTCTAACTAAAACATTTGTCCGTACTTTCCACTGCTTCTCTCAAATGTAGGATTTGATTTACATGGCTATCCTGCAACCATCAGTCTACATTTTATTGATTGGACATTTGATGGCAGATCTGGATCCTAAATTCATGTCACTGTAAATATGCTGGTGTTTCGTAATAGCAACACTCAGATGACCTCTGGACAGCTGAGTTGCCACTGTTTAAAAGGAAGCAGGGGGGGGAGGCAGCAAGGATATTGGCGCAGTGCGAACACACTGGCAGAAACACTGGATTAGCTCCACCCAGCACACCGTGCTGACCTCTCCACCATCTCCTTTCTTCTTTCCCAGCAACAGAAACTATAAGTGGGAACTTCAGCTAAAAACAAACACATGAGGATGGGGAAAGCACAGAGAATTGGCAGGTAGGGAAAAGGATAAGTACCCTCCGCTCTCCACTTTTTTGATGTTTAGCAGAATCCTTTTGCTCCTAAATATCTAGTTCTATCCCTTGGATGTGCCCCATGCCCTGATATGTCTGTGTTTTAAATCTTGCACTCTCTGGGGAGAGAGAATTCATAATTTGGAAACATTCCCTTACATGCGACATGTGTGAAGAGTATTAAGGCAATAGTCATTTGATAACATACTCAAAATTCACTGGGGCCTGTCAGATTAGTGAAAGCTTTGTACCAGCTGGTTAGTCACTCTCTAAGGTTAAAGTCGTGCTTTTAAAATCGCAGTTCTCATTCCTTGTTGTCTGCATTCATGGATCCGAGAAACATTACCCTCTGCACACATTCTCACACTTAAGTGCAGAAAGCTTTTTCCTTCTGCATCATATTTTCAAACCTTTAAAATGATTTACGTTGCTTCATTTGGTTTAATCTCCTTGCTTTCATTTGAACTGTGGAGTTTGAAATATCTAGCCTTTTCTTTGATTGGGAATTAATGAATGCTTTACACAGCCTTAAATTGCTCTTTAGTTTTAAGTGACTGACTCATGTTAAAACCAAGGTTTCTTTTCCCTTTCCCCCTTTTCCTTTCTTAAAAATGTGTGGGTGTTCATTATTTTCAAATTAATTAGTCCACAGCTGAAGGTTAACTTTATTAATGGATAGTTTTGTAGCCAATCTATAATGCTCAACAGTTTTTCTTTTCCTTAAAGCAAAAGTGCTTTGATTCCCCCTCCGCTGCAACAATGAAGCAATAAACAAGAAAGCCTTCTCAAAATAAGTTGGCACTTCGTGTGGAATTACCAGTACATGTATCTTCTTTTAGATAAAAGTTTATCAAAAGGTTGGTCCATCATGTGGAGACTTCTTGAAATATTGTCTGCAAACAATACTGTCAACTCACTTACTTCCCCCAATAGCTTGGCATTTTTAAAATGTTACATTTTATTTTGCTTTTAGGACAGTTTTCAGCTGAGAAGTAGTACAATTTAGGTAGCCAATGTGTGGTGCCCTCCAGTCAGATGTTGTGGACTATAATTCCATGAAGCCCAACCAGGAATGTCCAAAATGTCTAGAAGGCACCATGTTGAGCCTTATTTCTGGCTCTGCCTCAAGCCCAGCCAAAACGCAATTTTCTAAAAATTAAATAATTTGGCAATTCTGGCAATTTCAATGACATAACAT
Source organism: Podarcis muralis (assembly GCF_964188315.1). Taxonomy (NCBI): domain Eukaryota; kingdom Metazoa; phylum Chordata; class Lepidosauria; order Squamata; family Lacertidae; genus Podarcis; species Podarcis muralis. The sequence goes on along the minus strand of NC_135658.1, from coordinate 100,849,578 downwards.
CCAGCAGTGCTTTTCATTGATGTCTGAGGCCCAAATTATATGTTTGCTTCATACATAGTATTTTTCTTTAAATTTCTATTTTTCTTTACATTTAGGTATGTGTCTTATCTTGCTATAGGAATGCGGGTGGTGCTGTGGGTTAAACCACAGAGTCTAGGGCTTGCCGATCAGAAGGTTCGCGGTTCAAATCCCTGCGACAGGCTGAGCTTCCGTTGCTGTGTCCCAGCTCCTAGCAGAACCTAGCAGTTCGAAAGCACAAATGTAGATAAATAGGTACTGCCCAGCGGGAAGGTAAACAGTGTTTCCGTGCACTGCTCTGGTTCGCCAGAAGTGGCTTAGTCATGCTGACCACATGACCCAGAAACTATACGCCAGCTCCCTTGGCCAATAAAGCGAGATGAGCACTGCAACCCCAGAGTCGTCCGCGACTGGACCTTACGGTCAGGGGTCACTTTACCTTTACCTTATCTTGCTATATAATATTTTTGCAACAAAAAGGTTGTCATGCTGCAGTTTGCATGGATATCTACTGATGGCCAGTCAAGCTGCAGCATTGCAAAAGCAGGCAGAGCAAGTGAGCAAAGCGGGCAGAGTGAGCACAAGTGAGCAGGTTGGCAAATCAAGTAGGCGGGCAGGTGGGTGGGTGGCCCAGGCCTTCCCATGTTCCTCCTGTTGTCACTGCTGCTGCCACCAACCACCTGCCCCCCTCCTTGCTCACTCCCATGCACACACAACACGGCAAGCCAAGCCTGGGGTCTGAGCAAGGGGGCAGGTGGCCCAGATAGACCTTCACACAGACATCATCATTGTTGTTCATTGTCATGGGTTGAAGTCTTTCTACCCCTTCAGTATTTTGATATGCACTCTTCTTCTCTTGGTGGCAGGAGCGCAGGGCATAGACTCACCCCTGCAAGTAACAATGTCTGGAGGATGATGGGACCGGGGCGAGCTGCTGAGGAAGAGGAGGTGTTTTGGACAATCAGAGGAGGGGAAGGGAGCAGTTATGGGCTTGCAGTTGTGGAGTTTGGGGCACATGGCTGGGGGAGTGGGGATTTTTGGGTGAAGTAGGCAGAAGGGGATTGACAATGTGGGGCAGGGTAGGTGGGGATGGGGGCAGGGTAAAGTAGCAGAGAGCAGATGGGCTTGAAGGAGCTGTGGAGGATGGAGCAGGGAGGGTATGGGGGGTTGACAAGGGGCGTTGGCAAACAGTGTGAATTGGGTGGAAGTCCCTAGGTTTTTTATAAATCTTTTTTTTTTTAATTTACAGTTTTGTTTTGTGTGCCTGTGTTTAGGGTGAGTAAACTTGAAAGGGTGAAGAGAGAGCTACTCTTCTGATGTGCTTTGAAGTTTGCATAGGGATTGAAAGGAAATAGAGCAGATTATTATATATATAATGTATGTACGTACACTCACATACACTGTATACATGGATCAGAGCCATTCTATCAGCGACATCCATTATCACTAGGTATTATTGGTACTTGCAAGCCTATTATTTCCTGCTGGCATTAGGAACTGCGACCTTACCTTGTGCTCCATAGAGTCTTCTTTTTGTGTCTGTCTGGAAAGGGTGATAATCAAGGCAAGTGCCGAGGGGCTGTGCCAGTTACAGCTGGCACAAGCTGAGGGGGATCAAGACCTTACTATTAAAGGGCTGCTATCGCTGAGGGAGGATGTCAGCCAAACTGAGTTCAGAGTATCCATTTCAAACAGAAAAGAGGCCCCCTGACTGTACAGTGGTAATCAAAGTAATGCGTACATTGTGCTTCTTAATGATACAGCGTTAGGTGCCTATGGAGATGTACAAACATGGTCTCAGGGCTCAAAACAGAGTTCAGGGACATCATTTCAGATTTCTGTAAAGAAGGGCAGAGAGATTTGAAGAGGAGCAGATTTTCAGAACAAATTAACCTGTCCCAATGGCTATAGAAATGTTAATCAACTTAGGCCAGACAGGCATTAATTTTAAACAAAAACATGTGAGTCTTTGACATGCATAATCTTAGTTAAAATCATAGTGTTAGAAAGAGACCTAAAAAGTAATCAAGTCCAGCTCCTAGGCCAATGGAGAAAATCCACCACAACAGCTCCCTGATGAACTAGGTGGCCATCCAAATTCTGCTAAAAATCTCTTATGAAGTCCACCACCTTTCAGTTCCACATTCAGGCAAATTGTACCATCAGGAAATTCTTTTCAATGTTTAGTTTAGAATCCTTGGTCTTAGATCCTTGGATCCTATCCTCTGGCCCAACAGAAAACAAATCTGCTCAATAAAATATGTCAGAGCCTTTCAAAGATATAAAGGTTTTGGAGAGTTCTCAAATGCAATTGTCTCTTATCCGGGCTAAAATGCACCAAATATCTCCAAACTTTATCTCCAGGACTTGTCCAGACTCTTCCTCATCTTTAGCGATGGACATGTTCCAGCTTGTCAATATCCTTCTATGGTGCCCAGAACTGACATTGGTCAGGTGAGAAGATCTGACCTCAGTAAAATAGAGTGGTCCCATTACTTACTATGAGGTGAACTTCTGTTGATGAAACCTAGAATTGCATTAGACCTTTAAGCTGCCACATCACACTGCTGACATAGTTAAAGTATGCTACTCATTCTCACAGGAGGCATTCACCAACTTTGATGGCTTTAAAAGAGGATTAGAGGAGCCGGGAGCAGAGCCAAACACAGCGGCCACACAGCTTCAATGGCCGGTGGCTCCTCCTCTACCTCCTCTTGGCACCGCCATTGGTGGGAGGCTGCTCTGACCCTTCCCCCCTCTTTTCCAATGTACTACCAAGCCAAGCCCCAAGCCAGTGTAAAGAAGAATTTTGAATTTACCTCTGTTGAAATTCATTTTGTTTTGGCCCAGGTTCTGTCAAGAATTCTCTTTTGTTCTCTGGTATCATCTGCAAATTTGACAATCATTCCTTCCACTCCTTTGTCTAAGTCATTTATATAGACATCGAGCCCAGGACAGAACTCTGCAGTATTCCACTTGTCATTTTTCTCCAATGTCATGAAGAGCCATTGATGAGTTCTCTTTGGGTATGGTCTATTAGCCAGCTACAAATCCAATCAACAGTAGCATTGTCTAGCACACTTTTACCAGCTTGCCAACAATAATACCGTGGGAGATTTTGCTGAAAGCTGTGCTGAAATCAATATAATACTGTGTCCACAGCAGTCCCCTGATCTTGTTGGCATTCGTCTGTCTCAAGAGACAATGGAGTGTGCCTCAGGGGGTGAAACCAAACCACTCTGTTAGCAACACCAAAGTGACCTTGCTGGTTGCAGTTGATGAGTGCTGGTTGGAGTTGAGTCCAAAACTTCTGGACTGGATATGAAACAGGAGACGGGGAAGCACTTTCCCACCTACTGTCAGGATGCTGTTAATGGCTCCCAGCTGCCAGGAAAGTATAAAGACAAGGAAAAGTCTCTTACGGTCCTTTTTTTATTTCAATATTTACAGAGAGAGGCTATAGAACCCAGCCTCTTGGATAATGGTGTTGTCCTAAGTGAATCTCCACCCAATGTCTCTCCCACTTCCTCATTCGTCATTCTCATCGTCTCTTCTACGGGTGCTATGTGCCCTCTGTCCTTGAGCTCTTTGCTCTCCTACTTTTAAGGCTCACTGGGTTCTGGGAGATGGAGGGTCTGGAATGCTTTCTAATAACAACGTGTCAGCTGGGTGTTGTTCTGGCTCTCCCATGATTTCCCAACTTTCCCCCACATCTGCCTCTGAGCTGCAACCTCCCTCAAACCCCTGTTGTAAATCTATTCTGTCTTTCTCTTCCTCCTCCCTGGAAGGGTCAGGATGGGGAGGCGATCTCCATTATTCCTCCTCTGCCCAGTCCCTGATAGCTACACTGCAATACTGATGTCTATCCAAAGAGCCCATCCTACCCAGCACTCAGTCTCCAGCAGTGGCCACTCAGGTGAAATCAGGGAGAGAGACCTGTGAAGAAGTTTGCATTGTAGCTCTCAGGATTTAAAAAGCTTTTAACCACAGAATGTGCTTTGTGAGAATTTCTGAGAAGTGGTTCATTTTTGCCAGTGCTTCTGAGAAGTTGTTCTTTTTTGCCAGCATGACTTTTATTGCCGTTATTGTTCCAGCATATATTGATCTGTGATGTATGTTATATGGATTGCTGAAGTTCTGCATAGGCATTTGTCCTTGATAAAGATTTCTTGAAATAGGTTAAATTACCAGCTACCCCCTCAGTCCATGTAGTTTTCCCATGTGTATATTGACACATGAGGGCTTTCAGAATTCTTCACAATCTAAACCTTTGCCTGTAGTGGTAATAGGATTAGGACAATTTCCAGCGAGGTATCCTTGTTAGCCTCTTGCAGAAAATACGTTGTAAATCCTGGCATTGGTAAGCAAATAAATACAAGTAGTGTGCTAAAAATCCACTGTGGTAATTCAGTCCATAAGTGATAGCACTGAACCTCTTGATAAACTCTAATAATGTGGACTGTTGTGAACAGAAAGCTTTATTCCATAATAATGTATTAGACTTTAAGGCACCACAAGGCTCTGCAGAATTAGAACAGTATTTCATCCAGTATATTTTGCCTATTTTAATTCAATGATATATAACTACGGCATGATGCTGTATATTTTCATTGCCGACTTGTTAATCCCAATAGTTGAATGCTTCCGTATCTTGTTTCATTTGAGATTGCCTCTTTTGTGTCTGGGTATGCTACTCCTTTTCCCCCCTTTTTTAAAAAAAGCATTATAAAGTAAAGGTCACCACCACCACCTTGGCTGGTAATGAATCCCATATGTTAAGCCTGTGTTTAGTGTAGCAGTGCTATCTTTGGTCAGTCCTCAATGTACTAAAAACACAACTCTCTAAACATGAAAACATGGAAAGTTAAGCAGTTGGATATATCGTTGGATTACTAGATCAGGTATATTAAAAGCAAACTCAGTGTCAAATGTTTTGAGTTGGATCTAGACTTAGCCATGCTTGGGATAGGCCCACTCAAGTGAAATATGGCTCCAACCCAATATTTATTTAAAATATTTATATCCTACCCTTCCATCTGACAATTGGTTTCTAAAGTAGTTAACAATAAGTGAAAATGGGCATGATAATGGTGATTTATGAGGGCTCTGAGGTAAAGAAGGCATTTTGGTATATAATCAGTGTATACATTCTTATATAATGAAACAAAATTTTAAAAATCCACTTCCTAGGCCTGTTTTCTTTGTTGTTACCGCTATGGTTGTTCCAACTCTAGTATAACAATATAAGAATGCTAATGTTGACTCCAGATGCAAGGAGGGCATTTAGTGCTACCCATTCCATGCTGTGGAATACTTTTCCAGCAGAGATTCATCAGGCATCCTCATAGGATGCTCATGGCTCTATCCAGATTATTATTTTTTCCAAGATGAAACAATCATTTTGACAATTATTATCATATTGTTTTATGGCATCTTATGCACCTTTATATTTCATTGTACACGGATGTGATATTTTATATGATTGGACAGTTTATAAATATCTTTATCACAAATTATCACAAATTGAAAGAACAGCACCTACACACTAATAAAATACAGCAAGTAAATATGTCATTTCTAACTGTACAATCCACAGACAACAGAATGATGATCCAGTTGGTATATTATATTGCTCAGTGGGAGGTTGGTCAACAAGCCAATTTCCTAGCAACTCCATGGACACAAGGCACAACAGTCGAGCAAATCCTGCAGTCATTACTGGCTAATGAAGAGGGTGACTTCGAAGCTGAGTTGTTGGTTTGAGCAGTGTAATCATTTCAGGTGCTGGAAAAAGTTCAAGGTTTTCCAGTCTTCTAACGTAGTTGAGTAAGCTGGAGACCTACAGGATGATGCTTGTCACCCATTGGCTCTCTTAATCATGTTAGCTCATTATTGAGATGTTATGAAATCAGCTAATAGTTGGATCATCCTGCTGCTATTAGTGGACCTTGGCACTGCAACTGCCATACTTTCCTGTTGTATTTTATTAATTTGCGAGTAATGCGCTTGCAATTTGTGCTACTCTGTTTCCCAAATTATCTTTGTTGCATACAGGGTCTTTGTAACATACCAGATCTTGTAGCACACAAATGCATGTTATCTGATTGGTTTTCTCATTGGGGTAACAGAGCTGTGTTTTTGGCCCCTGATTGTGAGCACTTCTCTCTTTGAGTTTTGCCTGGTCCTTCCAAACAGTTTTGGAATGAGAAAAAGAGAGAGGAAGCCAAATGCAGATTTGAATCCCATCCACACTTGACCTACATGCAATCCTTCCTAGATCAGAGTAATGCATTTTAATAAATATTCAAGGGATATGCAATTTGCATCTGATCCAAAACCAAAGAAAACTATGGCCTGTGACTGGAGTATCTCATATCGGGGGGGGGGGGCCTTCACCATGGTATTTAAGGTCTCCATTTATGAATATAAAGTGGGAATGTAGTAAACATTTGAATGAATATCTTAAATTATGTTGTGCATTTGATGAAAATTGCCCCAAACATACATATCTTCAAATGATTGAGATGAATACTTTACTCTCAGTGTATCTTCAAAGTGCCATCTTCCTTAGCCTTTAGGGTAGAGGGTGAGCATGCAAGGTCTACCCTCTGCTGCCCAGCCCACTCATGATGTCGCCTACCAGCTCTGCATGAGACCAGCTCCTTTATCTTTATCGACATATTTGCATGGCACTGCTTTCCTCCACCTGGTGCTCTTCACTTGTTTTGTACCAAAACTCCCATTAGCCCTATGCAATATAGTGTTCCAGATATAGCAAGAACTGTCTTTGGGCCATGGCCAGAAGAATCTCAAACCCCTGCTGTGCTGCTGCTGGTGAGTGTCCAATCCCACAGGGGAAGTAAAGAAGCAGTTGCAGGACCATGGATAGCTCCGAGTCAGTACCTAGCTTCAAGAAACAGCGAGAGCGGACTTTCAAAGCTCCTGCTCTCAAACTGCCTTTCTCCCTTGTGACCCATCTCTCGGTCCTTAAAGGACCAACTCCCTGGCCTGAAGATGGGTCCTCCTCTTCCATTCCCCTGCCTCCCTGCTGGTGTGACCCTGTGGTGCTGGACAGGTGAGGTCCTCAGGAAGGCATCTGGCTTCTCAAGCTCAAGGGAAGGTGCCTGCGAGGGCCCAGCCTCTGGCTCTACAGATACAGGAGGTTATAATGTAGTCACTACCATGTATGCTCATGCATAAATGAGGGCTGTTTCATGGGGCTGTTTCCCCATGATTCACCCATGAGAATGGTGGGAAAGCACTGTATGTTGTAACATCAATAAACGGACATAAATCTGACATCAAGAATCACAAGACAGAGAAACCAGTAGGAGAACACTTCAATCTCCCAGGACATTCTATACAAGATCTCAAAGTAGCTGTTTTACTACAAAGGAATTTCAGAAATAGACTGGAAAGAGAAGCTGCTGAATTGCAACTTATTACCAAACTTAAAACCATGGAGAGACCTGGTCTGAACAAAGACATTGGATTCTTATCTCATTATACATGACAAAGCCATTTTTCACCTTCTCACCCCTTGCTTTTTCCTGTAAGACCTATTGCAGTCGTTAAGAGTCGTCAACAGGCTCATCACAGCTATCTGCCAATCACCCATTCCCACCACCCTTCTGAGTAATACCCCTCCCCACCTTCTCACTATATAGAAGGATCTGGCAACTTCTGTTTCAGTGTATCTGAAGAAGTGTGCATGCACACGAAAGCTCATACCAAGAACTAACTTAGTTGGTCTTTAAGGTGCTACTGGAAGGAATTTTTTTTGTTATAAATTATCAGGTAATAAACATCAATGAAATGGAATAAAGTGCTGTGTGAATGCAGCCTCTGCCGCTGTGGGCCTCTAGGGTCGTGACATGCTCTCTCCCTACCCCACATCTTCCCCCTTTACGTACTCCGTCAGGGAGCATCCCAAGCAGCCAGTTGTTATCACTTGATGCCGCTGACATTCACATGACATCTGTCTGGACCTGCCAGTATGGAGAGGCTCCACCAGCCTCCAATAAGTACAGCAACCACAATCCATGATAAACATTTTAATATCACTACATTATAGTGCTAACAATCAACTATTCATTTATAATATATTAAAATTTAAAGTGGGCATAAAGTGGGCAAAATTTAAGATGCACGAAAGTTTACTTCATTATATCCAACACCTTCATATCTCAAAGTAGCCCCAAACTGATGGCATTAATGCTTAGCAAACTCACCCCCTCCCCAGTGGGGAAAAAAATCCTCATTTTTATATCTAGAGCCAACTGGCCAGAAAGACCCATGAGAGTTCTGGCAGGAGTTTCCTTATGAAGACTCCTTGTGCTGGAAGATGGCAGCAGCAAAGAGAATGACTGGCCCAAGCTCACACAGTGAGCTTCATGGCTAGGTAGAGATTTGAACTCGGTTCTCCCTGCCTAAGTCCAGCACTAACCATCTATCACCCTGGGTGTGTGGACTTCATTTAGCAACACTGAACAGCCATTGATAGTAATGGCGGCTGGAATCAGTCTTTGCCGCTGGGCAGATGTAGTTGTGTCATCTCAGGAAAGGGAGTACAGAATTTCTCATCCAGTACTGGGACAGAAATCACACACTCATGGGGGAAAGGCTGAAAAGGAACTGAATGAGATTATAGTTATTTCCAAATTGCAGATGGTGTTTTTGTACAGAAATTGATTTCCCAAATGCCAGTCATCAAACACTGAAGTCATCAGTTGACCCCAAGTCTCGCAGCTCAAAATTCTGTTTCTTGGACAATGCACAATGCCCTCTTCATGCTTAGAAGAAGGAAAGAGGCACCTCCGGCATTCACAGTTTCCTTGTGCATTATGCTTCCTTTTTACCCCAAACCGTCTATCTTTCAAAGGAATTCATTATGTTTTAAAGCGAGTGCTCTTTAAAATGCAGGATGTGTAAACCGAAATTAAGAGTCTGCATGTACCTATAATGCTGCTGCTTTTCACTGGGATTTGAAATACATAATGATAACATTGATATTAATAGAAATGGTTTGAAAAAGATGTGCCATACTGATTACATAGGAAAAAGAAATATTTTAAAGCATAATGTATCAAAGCTTCCCCCCCTTACAAAATATATGCATGGTGGACAATCCACATTCATTTCAAGAACACACATTTGTGCACATCAGAGGCCAGATTTTTCCAAAGATATCTGACTTCCACACAGGCAAGAAATTCAAAGTTAAGTGACAGATTGATGGGTTCTCTGATGTACTCAATGTCTCACCTCTGGCTTGGTTCCTCCAATGTATTAGATGGGTCAGATAAATGGAAGATCAACTCTTTTGTAAATCTGTCTAGATTTGACCTCCCTTTCCCTCTGTGTCTGAATATTTTGATGAAAAGTTTGCCCCAAGTGAACAAATTCATTAACTATGCTTTTAGAAGGCAAAGGTGCCAGTTGCCCAACTACTCTTTTATTCTCTTAACCCCTCAGTTGCCAAAAGCTGCCAACACCAGAGGTGACAACTGAGAGTAAGTTTTGCAATTCTCTTCCTTTCCTGTATGGGAGGGGCATATTTGCCACAGCATCCTCTCCCACAGGAGTAATATGGGCAGCCCCATGGGGGTGCTTTGCCCTGCAGAGGAGATGTGGGGATGAGGCTCTTTAGGTCTGCTTCACCCCACACTCTCCCTTCTTCTTCTTGAGACACCCACCCTCCCATCCTTTTGCAGTGTGGGCTCCACTAGTTGCCTTCTTTGAGGGGACTGAGTAAGAACTTTGTTCCTCTGAAAGTGCAGGGGAGCAGAGGACTAGTCCTGGATGGACTCCACCACAAACTGCTGAGACAGGGAGGTGCTGTATGACTACATGTAACTCTTTCATGCAGTCCAACTGTTTCAAGGAGTGGCTGACTGTGTGCCAGTTCCTATGTTACCAGCAACTACCTGGTGTAGTTTATGCAAACCATAGATGACTATGATTTTATTAATTTATATATCGCTTAATTGCCAGGGGGACAACTGTCTCTAGACTGTTCCACTTTGGGCAGCAGGTGGGGAAGAAAATATTCTATCTCTGTCTCTGCCTGTCTATCTATATGTCTCTCTCTCTCTCTCTCTCTCTCTCTCTCTCTCTCTCTCTCTCTCAGACACACACACACACACACACACACACACACACACACACACACAAGCTTCCCCACAGCTAGAATGCTAGATATGAGGACAAAGAGTTATAGTCTAGCAATTTCCTAAGATATGTAAGTTTTGTGTATGGAGGGAATTACTTTCATGGGGAAGGATTTGGCCAGATGAGGCCACGGTTGCAGTCAGAATTGGGTACAGCTTGGGAAGAGCTTTACTCTCTCCCTACTGTTTGTGTGAATTGAACTAGGCCTGAATGTCACTTCAGTGAATTCAACTTGCTGCAGATGAACAGCGTGATTAAGAAGAAAAGCACAGGGATATTTATGCATTCAGCATTTGACTGAAGACATAAACCTCAGTCAGCAGGCCTAGGTCTCACGGAAGGCCACAAGCGCTGTTAAACAGTGTTAATCCTGGCTTCGATCATTCCTGATGAATTGTCTACTGCACAAAGAAAATGTCATAGGCACTGACACATGCGCTTGCACTCAGAGGTGTTGCTGATATTTTTGCTGTTCATTTTGTAAGCTGTTTACTAAGCTCTGACAAGAAGCAGACACTTTTTATTTTTATTACAGGAGAAAGAATGAGAGGGGGGGGAGTGTGCACAAATAATCACACTTTCCAGTCAGTGTTTCAAGACCTCAGCCCAGGCTTGTTCCAAGGGTGAGGGTGACCTCTAAGAACAACATAGACAGATTCTCACAGATAAAGTTACTATGCTGAGTGCATATCAGAGCTCTCTTTTTGAAAGAGAATGTGGGACATCTTCAGACACAGGAGAGATAAAACTGGATTGGGAGTGAGAGCAATACTAATAACAGCTACTCACTTAAAGAAGTGGAGACAATTTCTTCTTTTAATCTCTCTTAATTCCCTATCATGAAAACTAACTATATAAAGCAGGCGTGGGGAATCTTGTGGACCTCCAGATCTTGCTGGGCTACAGCTCTCCATCAGGCAAGACAGCGTGGCAAAAGATCCAATAACATTGCAATACAGCAACATTTGGAAGGCCATAGGTCCCCTAAATATAATGGGACACAGTGGTTTCCCCCCCTGACCTGTTCATCTTCCAGATGAAATCGAGTACAATATTTTTCACAGGTTTGAATACAGGCAACAATTGATTTATGCCTGTTTGAGATGTACATTGCTGCACGCGCACACATTGTGGTCACCTGGAAGTGGCCAGAAAAGGGGCAGAGCAGGCTTGATATTAGTGCTGAGAGCATTAAAAACTGTGATGTATGTCATGAAGTAATTTGTGTTACTGCTTTCTGGATCTAGTAGCCTACTGTCTTGCCGCAACTCTAGGGACAGATCAGTCTATTACTAGCCCATATTAATTTGTGATTATGTTTTAAAAGACATGCATTTGAATGTATTTTCTCACAAAATATGCATTTCTAAAAACCTTTCATCATAAAATATGCATTTCCGCTGCATTCTGGTATTTATTTTGTTTAGCATTGCAAAATTCAGAGAAGTGTGAAATCCAATGGTTGATCACATCCTGGTCTGCGTACTAGTCTGGGAGGTGCAGTTCATGTTAGCTTGTATTGGAATTTCTTCAAGCAGCATTGGCTGATAGGTGGAATTCTTATTTTATACATGTTAAAGGTAAAGGGACCCCTGACCGTTAGGTCCAGTCGTGGACGACTGGGGTTGCGGCACTCAACTCACTTTACTGGCCGAGGGAGCCGGTGTTTGTCCACAGACAGCTTCCGGGTCATGTGGCCAGCATGACTAAGCCGCTTCTGGCGAACCAGAGCAGCACACAGAAACGTCGTTTACCTTCCCGCCAGAGCAGTACCTATTTATCTACTTGCACTTTGACGTGCTTTCGAACTGCTAGGTTGACAGGGGCTGGGACTGAACAATGGGAGCTCACCCTGCCGCGGGGATTCGAACTGTGACCTTCTGATCGGCAAGCCCTAGGCTCTGTCTTGTATGTGATGGACCTGCTTGACACCTGCTTCCTAAAAAATTAAACATACTCTGAACTGAAAATACAGTTGTCACCAAGTTTTGGGTGGGCAAGGTCCTTGAGCTCATTCATCTGAACAATTCCAAAGGCAGCGAGAGGAAAATTCAGAAAGACTATCAACACTTCCATGTAATTTTGCATACCCCTTGCTCATCACCAGATTTTGCATGATGGAAGGTCATAAGCAAATGTGTGGGTTAGATTAGGGAAAACATCGGAGGAGCTTTGAAGCAAATGAAAGATTTTTGGTAATAATGTACAATGAGATTCTATCCATGTGCAGTTAACTTTAAAACTGATCCATCTGCTTTACAAGTACATGTCCAAAAGGCTGCTCAGTGAGGGAGAACCTTTTTGTTGAATGGCTAAGCACTTGCACAAAAGGGATCTGCTTTTAGTTTATTTATTTTTCTAAATGCTGGACCTTAATCGTGGATCTATGCACTATCTCCCAAAGGATGACTTTTAAGGGCCTAGGGCAGTGACGGGGAGCTGGATTGAGGTTGCACACCTGTTGATCACCTGACATTATAATGACACAGATGCAAAGGAAGATGGGGGGGCACTCTTAAGTGTTAGTGTACTCCCTAGTTTTCCTTTCTTCTTTTGCAGCCACAGTGTGAATTCCTTTCCGACTTGAATTTAGTGCTTTTTGAATTCACCTTTCCCTACAAATGCTCCAGTTGGTGTGTGTGCCTGTCTAGAAATAGTGGTGCAGCCCAGGCAAATTTATTAGCTCTGTTGCTTGGGCCTTAGGAAATGTAAGTCCACAATGACTCCATTCCCCATTTTGCTAGGCAACTGGGTTTCTCCTTAATTACATTTAACAGAAAGCCATTTCTGACCCCATGGGGGAAGAGAGGGGGTTGCGGTCTTGCCCCTCCCCCCAAGCGCGGGGGCTGGCCTGCTGCCCCCGCGAGAGTTGGGGGAATCCCTGGGCGTGCCTTCCACCTGTCCGCCAATCGGCCGGCTGGGGGAGGCGTGGCCTTGGCATACTTAAGGCCAGGCACGCCCAGGGACCACCCTCTTTACTCCTGGCCAGCTGAGAGGTTTTCCCGTCCCACCCACCCTTAGGTATAGGTTAGCTTAGGTAGATATGACCTTGCTATGGACTTCGGTTGGTCGCCGCAAGGGGCCTGGTAGGAATTTTTCCAAGTTGGCGAACTTACGGCCTTTTGGTTTTTTCGCCTACCTCGTAGCAAACGTCACAACTTTCTTTAGTATTGGCGGTTAGGCATTGGCTGGGGGTTTAATTGTTATGCAAATGGATCGGGGGGAAGGTACGCCATCACCTTCCCCAAGAAAAGGGGTAGTCCGGTAAAGGACTCCGGGGGGCGTTGTCTTGTCCGAAACCTGGGAAGGCAAGGGCCTCCGGCACGCCCCCGAGCGGTGACACCCGTGGGATCCTAGTTGGCGTACTTCAACAGGACCCCCCACGGTTCGTGTTAACCCATCCCGGTCACCATGCCGGGTAGTGGATAGGTGCCAATGCCTAAGGCCAATACCTTCAATTCTCTAATCAATAAAGTTGTGGCCTTTTCATGCCCAATTAACTTAATCAACGTCTCCTGTGTCTTTATTTCTGGGGGGGGGAGGGGTATTGACACGCAAATAAATAAAAAGCAAACACACTTTGAGCAAAGGAGACGATTAAGGTTCTCTCCATTATTTCCTTCTTAAGAATATGAGCTACAATTATTCCCAGGAGGCAACAGTTTATATTTCAAAAACAAGGATTTGGCACAGAGTTTCTTCAAGAGCCAGTCAGCCGCCCAATCCTCCCCGTTTCATACCATACATGATTTATTAAACCAGTAATAAGGAGTTAAGGAATTTTGTTTCTTAATTCTATTCAAACTGATGAGTCATAGAGCTTGTGTTAGAACATGGAATCCACTAAATTTTGAATCCAGGTAACAGAAGGATCTTTGATACTTCAGGAGATCTTAATAGTTGTGATCTAGGATAGGTTGAATTCTAGGGATCTTTAAAGCTGTTGAAGAACATAAAATGCCAGCTATGGGGAAAGAGCCCACATGAATTTTTGTTTTGTTTTGACATGTGGTGGTATCTTTCCATTAACATGACCTGGACTTCCAATTGCATCACAGTGTAATGCCACAACCTTCTCTGTTTACACAGGTACCTTAAAGTGGCTTATTATTTATAGGCTGGGCAAGAAAAGTATTCTCCTTGGACAGGAAATGGAGCTCCCCTTCAGAGGGGAAAGTGTTTAACACATCCATGGTGTGCAGGAAAAGAGAAAAACTGGAGCTCATCTGACCTATTGCCAGAAATGGGTGCTTCTTCATCTTAATTTAATGAAGAGCAAAAAGTAAATTAAATACCCAAGTATATTTGGTGGCTATTGCTGAACAGCTTAAAGAAAGGGATTCAATTTTTAAAACATATTTTTCAAATGATGTGCAGTTTTAAGCAATTCCAATTTCTCCCGCTAACTTTATTTCTCCCTTATCTGATTTTTCACTGCCATCTGGTTCCATGCGTCGAAGAGAGAACCGTAAGTGGAAACCCGAGCTAATTTTTATGTCAGCTTAACAAATTAAAACTTGCACTCCATGGATAGCAATCATTAAAAGGGATCTATCATAAGAAATTGATCTGAAATGAGTTTTCTTTGTCAATGTTTTGATGTGAGATGGTAATTAGGATGTTTGAAGAGAGATAAGTGTTACTCTGGAATGAGGTATGCTGTATTGATTTAGCAACATATTTAACCCATTCAAAGTCTCTTTTTAAAACATTTTAAAACAATTTTCTCCCATATATCATGCAACACATTATCTTTGCTGAAATATGTATATAACCAGGATTGTAAAAAGGGTATCTATTATTATTATTATTATTATTATTATTATTATTAATGACATGGTGCTATGATGCGAACAGTATGAGTTCAATTTACAGAGAACCCAAAAATTGTAAATAAAAGTCAATGCACCTTGATTAAAGTAATGCATGGACTGTAGTGTAGAAGGAGATTTTGTGTATTGGAAATGGCGGTGAGGAAGGCTTTGGTAGTGACTGGCTGGATTCTCATCATGTCGCCAAGAGAGGAGGAGCATGTGAAAGTAAGAAGAGCCTAGCTAGGTCAGGGAAATGGTCCATCTTTTCTAGCACCCTGTTTCCTACAGTGGCCAACCAGAAGTCTGAGAGAATCATGCAAGCAGCTCAGGAAGACAACAGTTGCTGCTTGGAGAGGTTGCCACTGAGTGGGCTACTAGATCCTGGTGAGAACAGGGGAGACAGAGGGGTGAGAGGAGGTCCCAGAAGCCGAGGACAGAATGAGTAAAAGGGTCAGAAGAAGTGGGCTGGAGTGGAAAAGAGGGCTGGAGCAGAGAAGCTAAAATAGCCAATGATAGGCTGGTCACTGTGCTCCATTTTACAGAGGCCTTTTACCAGTGTGGCATAATGACTGCAGTGTTTGGTGGAGAGCCTTGGGTTCATGTATGGGATAATTGCAATACACTGATGTTACAAAAAATGTGTGCTTCAAAGCTGTGCCATTATACATGGTAGGAAACACAATGCAAGTATAAACCCAAAGACCTTGGTCTTGTATTTATGGACAGAGCTTTTTTTTGGGGGGGGGGGTACTCAAGGATACACACTACTGGCACCTTTTTTCTAGAAGAAAAGCACTGTTTATGGGTCTAGAGAACTGCCCTACATTCAACCTTTCTAAGAGTGACTGAGAAGCTGGTATAATACAGCCAGTATAAATGAAATGATTTATATTTTTATAACAACCTTCCTGCAGGGCATGCATTCGCCCCCCTTTTAATCTTCACAACAACCTTGTGTGGTCAGGAGGGCTGAGCGAGGATCTGAAACCCAGTTTCTGCAGTCTAAGCTCAGTTCTCTATTCAGCACACCAACTTTCTTGACTTGTACAGATGTGATCAAGAAAGTAATAAAATAAGATAAGATAAAAATACACCAATGTAGAGAAGCCTAACTGTAAAAATCTACCTTCTCTATTCAGACCTTCCTGTAGTCTTTCTTTGGAGGAACAGGCTTATACAAAGATAAGGCTGCCGGCATCTTATCCCTTAAAAATGGGAACTTGAAGAAGAAAGCACCCATAGTGCATATGGAAAAGAGATTCAGATAAGCTTTGAACATGCTACTTGACTATGAGAGGAATCTCAAGTTATCCTTTATAAATCTGTGTACCGTCAACAGAGATGATAGTTTATTTTGCAGCTGTCTCAAGAATCAGAAGACAGTTTCTCATCCCTTGTAGTAGTACAGTAAAAATAAGTTGTAATTGATGTTCTAATGCTTAATGTATAATTTATTCATTCCACACTTCTGTTGTTAAATCATTTAAGAATTAATGAAAACATTGTAAAATGAATGTCATTTTAGCTAGATCATTACTGAGTTTCCAAAAATAAGAGAGGAAAGAAAAAGTGGTGTGCTAGGGATGAGAGGGTTTTTTGTTGTCATTCTTAGGCTCCCATTTTCTTACCTCATTCTCCTGTCATCTTTATCCCTTTATTTGCTCCCTTTCCCCCCTTTTACAGCAAAACATGTGAAAAGCATCTACTGCTGTTCCATTACAGTCAATGAATGGACATAGGCAGAGGGTTAAAAATAAATCCACATATATAAATGCTTTACTTTATATCTGAAGGCTTCAGTGATGTCTCAATTTAGCATCTTCATTGAAAGCAAGCAACAGAGCTCTCAACACATCATGTGCATAGAGTTCAAAAGCTGAAAGCTGAAATGACAGAACTCTCTGCACTCCATGCCCAAAGGCTTGCCTAGGAATTGCATAGCAACCTCACAGTGGCCACCAGAACTTTGTTAGAGATGAAGGCTGTATAGTTTATCCTTATATCAATTAGGCTTACTCCCAGGGTAGGTGGATATAAGGATTGCAACCTTAGACTGCAGTCATAAATTCAGTTACTAGCGAGTAAGAAAAAGAAGGACTTACTTCTGAGCAATCATGCATAGGCTTGCACTAACAAACAAGGGCTGCATTTCCACTTAACAATACATAATGGTTTATCATTATTAGAACAACCCTAACCTTACTCCTCTAACCCAGAATTCCACTTTGCACCCCCTTATCCATGTGAGGAAAAGATTTAAAAAAATCACTTCCAGATACAATAAACCACAGCTTAGCATTCAAACAGCTATGTTTCGTTGAAACAAGCAAGCAAGCAAGCAAGCAAGCAAGCAAGCAAGCAAGCAACCAACCAACCAACCAACCAAACAAACAAACGATAAGCCATGGTTTGTGGCTGTGCTGGTCCCAGGGGGGAAAAGGTACTATTACCGTAGCCCAAGTTCAGTCCAGAGTCTTTAGCAGGGTAGACGATCACTAGATGAGACGCGAGGTCCGAGACAGGGAGCCGGGCGGAGAAACAGGAATGCTGGTAGGGCAGAAGCAGGAAGCCAGGCGGGAAACAGGAACACTGGTAGGGCAGAAGCAGGAGTCCAGGCGAGGAACAGGAACACTGGTAGGGCAGAAGCAGGAGTCCAGGCGAGGAACAGGAACACTGGTAGGGCAGAAGCAGGAATCCAGGCGAGGAACAGGAACACCGGAGAGTCAGAAACAGGAAGCCGGGCGAGGACCAGGCACACTGAGAGTGCAGATCTAGGACTGGGTAAAGCAGGTACTCCACAATGACGTTGCTCCCGCAACCTGGGACCGGGCTGCCTGACCTTTATCTTCTTCTAAGGCCGGGGGCGGTCCCGGCCCCCAGAAGCCCCGCCTCTCTTGGCCTTAAGGCGAGCACTCCTCCTGGGAGACACCAGTTCCCTTCGCCTCTCTGCCCTAAGCCTCTGCAGTTCAGGAGAGGCCGAAGGGTTACTGGGCCCCGGGGGAGGCTCACCTGTAGACACTGAGTCCTCCAGCACCTCTGGGGCCAGAATGGTTTCACCTGGTGCCTGCTCTTGAGGATCTGGCACAGGTGCAGGCTCCTCAGCATCTAGGCCTTGCCCCAGTTCAGCCGGCCCTGGAGGCGGGGACTCCTGTGCCGGCTGGGATTCCTCCGGTTCGCTCTCAGACTCGGAATCCCAGGCCATCACAGTGGCTCTGGTTTGTTTCAATTAACCCATAGTTACGATTAACTACAGTCAGGTTCAGGTGCATTGCTAAACAATGGTTATCTGAACTCAGAAGCAAAAGTTTCCTATCTCCACATGCTGAGAAGACTTGTGCCTATAATAATAGACCCATGTTTATTGTTATGTATGGACCAAGACAATGTTTGAAGGATGGGCCTTGTAAGCAACAACTGCATCTTTTTGCATATTCAAAACTAGAATATCAGGGAAAAGAGATAGGTTAGAATCTTCAATCTCATATGCTTGTTTAGTATGACAATTCTAATATTTGCTCTCCAGGATACAGCAGTGTAGCCTATCACATGGGGCTACTAATAATGAAACTTGTCTTTTATTTTCTTTTGAACCACAAAGGTGAGGGGAAATCAGTTACAAAGGCAATGTTTTTATAAAGCTTTTATTAGAAGTTTTAATAAATGCACAACAAATAATGCCAAACCCATGGCAATTCTTAATACAGTCTTCATAAACTTACTCCTTTCTCCAATGAAATCTCCTTGGTATTAGAGTTCAGTCTTATTTTCAGAGAACACACAAAGCTTCAAAAAGAAAACCAACACCTTCAGCCCAATACTATTGTAAAGATGGATTACCTGATTCAGGAAAAGCAAGCCTGAACAAAGTGAGACGGATCCAGCACTCTGAGGTAGAAGTGAGTGTTAGTCCAGCACCAAGAGAAGTCAACATTTAGAAAAGTTGTGACCCCACCACACCAAATGAAACTGACCCAAATAGCAGGAATGGGGCAGCAGATTCCAACTGGTACTGCAGAGAGGACAAAGGGTTAAAGTAGGGATGAAGATCCTGAGCGCCAGTCAACACAGCCAATGCTCAAAGAGGATGAGATTGTTGGCTAGCAACATCAGTGTTGCTAGGTGTAGGTGGGTGGATATCAGACAGACAGACAGACAGACAGACAGACAGACAGAGGCTCCCAGTTACTGGATTAAAGCTCATCGTGTCCTCCCTAAAAGAGGGTACATGTTGTGGTGAGACCTGAAGACTGACCTCCTGGTTGTGGGTGGGTCTATTGGATAGCCACAACACCCGATTGGTAGGTCCCTCATTGTTGGGTTTAATCTGGCCAATGGGGTGCAGTCTAAACAGATGGAGGAACCAATATAAACCCATGCACATGTCCCAGAGCTTCCTCTTTCGGCTCGTGCATCAGAACACCTGCCTACCTTTCCCTCATTTTAGGGCATTTTGTGATTGACCTTGCTATGCCGTCATGTGTCGTCTGTCATTGGGACAGGGGCACGGCAGGAATTTCTCCCACTTGGCTGTTGCCATTTGGGTTTCACCTGCCACATAGCAATTCGTCACAACTTGTAAGGTTGCGGATAGGCACTGGTTCAGGTGATAGGGATGGGAGAATGGTATCGCCATCCCTATGTGAAGGGTATTCTGTTAAAGGAATCCAGGGACTCAACTTGGTTTGGTCAACCCCCGAAAGGGGGTTGTGCCCATGCCGGAGTCCAGGGGAGCATCTGGGGAGTGAACAGGGTCTGTTCCCAGGCTTTTCACCTGCCTCAGGTGTTCACCCTTGGCTGACCTATGATAGAGCTCTGGGTCAGCGCTACCTGCAAGGGTGTAGGGAGCTAGTCGAACCAGAGCCTTTGCAACTGCTCACTTTTCTGTAATCAATAAAGTTGTGGCCTAAATTCTGCCGAAAACCAAAACTAAAATTTGAGTCAAATGTGTCTTTATTTAGGGGGGAGGTCTCTGGGTCTGAACATGCAACTTTCCTTGCATGACACACCCAATCTGGCTTTCCCAACTCCACTGCCCTTTGCTGGCTGCTTTCAAGACAAATGAAGAAACAAAGAATGAAAACAGCTATATAACACCAAATGATGTGACAATTGCATATGCCTAGTTTGTCCTTTAATTAAAAATTTTTTCCTAATTTTTGATACATTGTGAACCTGAAAGCTCTATGAAACCTTGTGGGCAGGGTAGAAAATAATAATAATAATAATAATAATAATAATAATAATAATAATAATAATAATAATATGCCAAGGACACAGGGACTGGGAGGCCGTGAGCTGGAGGGTGGGGTGGGGGACAGTTTTCTACTTGTTTCATTTCTGAGTCAATAAGGTCTGCTTTATTTCACAGCTTACCCAAGAGGATTGTGCACACTGCAGCATAACAGACAGAAAGTTTGTATTTTAAAAGGCAGGTACTTAAGCCCCTCTAATTAGGAGTTGATAAGAAAGCAGCCAGTGGCCAGGCGCTTGCCTAAGAGCTGTGGCAGAACTCGTGCCATTGTGAACTGCAGGGGTCAGATGCAATCACTCATCTGACTTTCCTGTTGCTAATTAAATGAGTCTATCAGCATCTTGAAACATTGTCAAAGTAATTATAACTGGTAAAGCACATATTTAGGAAGCACTCATAGAAAGTGGATTGTCTGAATAATAAATCATAGCAGGAAAGCCAGCGATTTACATGTGCCTTTATGATAATACCTTTTGAACTCATCTCAGCATCTTATGGGCTAATTTACCATTGGTTTCTGAAGCTGTATGCATGAGCTAATTTGCACATGCATGCACATCACTTAAGTTCTCATCTCTTTGTGGGGTAAGGTGGAGTTTTGCCCAGTGAGAATCAGAGCAAGAACCTAGGGCTCTGACTAGAATAAATTTTATTTGAACTTGCCATGCTCAGCAGGGCTGTAACCAGGTATGACAGGACTACCCCTACATTCCAGCCTAAGGTTCATTTGCAACATCCTTTGTTCTCACTGTGGCTTCTTGAGAAAAACCAGAAAAGCAACTCCGTTCAAGATGGAGGTTTGCAATTGAATACCCTCATGTGATCTAAGGTTAAACACTCACATGAGGACTAACAGAGAACAACAACAGTTAATTATCAACTCAGCTAGAGCTCAGAGAGAGCGGTTTCTAGCTTAGTATACTCCAATGGGATTTCTTAATGTTAGCAACATACATACAGACATTTTCCATTTCAGTGTCAATTAAGCAATTTTACTTAACAGTGCAGCCAGCCAGTGCTGTAAAGAGAAGTGTCTTTGAGTCATTGCTTTGCTCTTCCAAAGGCCTTCACCATTGCTATATGGGAGGCTTTCAGACATGCAAAGCAAGGTTTAATAGCTGAGAAATGTATGATCTATAAAACAACATTAACAAAATAGCAACAGAAAAGTAAACTAAAAACAGTTAAGTTCACACACACATTGGGAGAAGGCAACTAGGTGGGGCTGCCTGCCATCTATCCAAGACCAGCAAGAAACTAGTATCCCTACCACTGGGGTACCAGCTTGGGAGGATGGAAACAGCCATGGGGGCTGACACTCGCAACTTGCTGTCTAAGGTGTATCTGTGCTGTACTGTGTTGTTCTTTCATTCAGCTATGGGTTCTTTCATTGATGCCAAGCCCATCCTTCTCAACACTGAAGCCAATGAGCAGGGAAGTCTTGCAATCTGAAGGCAAAGGTCTCACTTGAGAGGTTTATTTGCTGCCAGGGGTGATTTTTTAGCATCAGCAAATCTCAATTTGTGGCCCATAATCTGCTTCTAATCTTCTTAATAGGAAACTGGCTAAAAACAGTATCACAGTCTGCTGCAGCATGGGGCGTTGCGGGGAGTCTAGTTCTGTGTGTGGAATGATTGAGAAAGAAACTGAAAATAAGGCAGCAAGTATTATAATGCCATTAAATACATCTGTGGTTCATCCTTGCTTGGAATACAAATGTCATTCTGGTCACCCTGTCAGTAAATAATCTTGGCAAATCTCTCCCTGCCCCCTGCTGCCTCAAGTTGTTGGGTTAAGGGTCTATCACAAACATCCTATTTATACTGGCCAAAAGTGTGTGCTCTTCCCAGTTCTGACTACTGCTGGGAACTCCAGAAGTTTCTGGGATTTAGCAGCTAGAAAAATCCTTGGACATTATGTTAGTTGTCCTGGAAAGGGACAGGAAAGTGGATATCCCCCTCACAGTTTCCCAAACTGCACACTCATAGTTCTTTTTTAAAGCAGCGTCCCACGAAAAGAAAATGCAGTTGGAAATTTCAAAACATAAAAGTCTGTGGTTGCCTGAAAGAAAGATATTTCCTATCAACAAAGTAAATATAAACAACATTTTGGAAAGACCAAATGTCCATAAGTACCGAGGTTCATAACTGAGTGACATAGTCTGTCAAGCCAGAAATGGTAAAACAACAAAAGAATCCCTGTTCCGGAGTTAACAGGTTAATTACTTTAACACTGCAATTTTGTGATGTATGAAAAAGGTCGGTTTTATAAAATACAGACCTTTTCAGGTTGCGATTGCCTGCCCGGAGGCTTGATGGAAAAATATCATTTAGATGATAAAATGAATTGCATGCAAATGACAAGTAAGCTCAGGGTGCATGGAAAACATTCAACTGACAGTGACCTGTGATCGTAAATTACTGGCACAGTGCATCAGATCCTAGACTTGTAATTTCATCAAGATCAACAAGATGCAATCTTGAAAGCTGTTTGCTTGGTGTGAGGACAAATTGATGCCCTTGTCCTTCCAGGCTGCTCAGTTTTGATGCTTGCAAGTCTGTCTCTAAGTAGCAGCAGAGGGCCATTGTAAATAATTAAGTAGAAATTTGTTACCCTTTTGTCAAGTGTATTTCTGATGTTGCTCTTCCTTAGCCTCCATTAAGAAATCCCTTGATTAAATTTTAATGTCTCAAGCCATTTGGAAAGGCTGAGAGCCCAGGACACAAACTACAGTGTGAACGTGTTGGGTGTTCTTAAAAAAAAAATAAAATACAGGAAAGTCATACCCTCTTTGGGAGTAAAGAGAAAATAATGCCATGCATTTAGTATGCATTCCCATGATTTCCTTTCAAGATGCAATGTTATAGATTTGATAACTGACCCCGGCGCTGGTGCTTGTAGGTCATTTATTTTCCTAGCTCCTTTTGGTTTTGCAGCTTAGGAAATTTTCTCTTGGAATATATTTACAAATCTTTCCATTGAGAAAAGGAGGGGCGGCTGCATATTTAAACTGCTGCAATTGTATAAGGGGTTGCAGAACATATAGTAAAAGGGGGGGAGCTTTCATTTAGAATCTGTGATCCAGTGATAGAAAACGAGTTCAAAGTGGGAGGGGAGGGCAAAGAGGAGAAGAAAAGTGAACGTAACACTGATGGATGCAATGCCCTTGTCTTGCTTTCTGCATCAAAATGGCATGAATAGTGGTTTTGTTTTTCAGTAATATCCTTCCTAAAAGGCATATAAATTCATAACACAAATGTATGATTATGCAGGGCTTGAGGCAGTTATATAGCTTATATCTTGGGGAAAAGCTATACACTGTAAATTGAACAAGAAATGCAATCTCTTCTCCGGGTGGGTGGAGGCAAAGGGGGTCATAAGCATGACAAGAACGTACATAGCCCTTGAGCCCAGGGGCAAGACTGCGGAGCAACTGGACACATTTAATAGTGACACCAAGTTGTTGCACCAATGCAAATCAATTATTAAGTGCTCCCTTTTGACTCTTTGCCTTGCTTTAATCATCAGTTGCTTAGTAAAGCGGTGACACTGTCCTGTTTTTCTTCCCTGCTCTGGGAAAGCTTTAAAAATAGAAGAAGGGGAAAGGAGAAAAAAACACACACCCTACCCTCAATATTCTGCTGCAATGCATATCAAAAGCACTCATTCCTATGACTGACAGATTCCCCATCACCCGACTACAATTACACTCCCCAGGAAGAAATTTATGAAAATGAACAACTCCCTGGTTAAATTCTGATTATAGAAATAATGTCTCTCCAGAAGCAGCAGGGATTCTGTATGGAGGTCATTACTTAGACATTGTGTAGCAAAGGGGTGGGGAGCCCTGATGGCAACGACGAGTGTGGCCAGAGAGAAAAACGGATGGAGTGAGGGATGCCACTCACTCCTTTGAATGGTAGGCTACATCGCAGCCACACAGAAGCCAGAAAATTTTAGATTCCACCTCCACATCTCTCCATCCTTTATCCAGGCAAGGAAGAGCCATCATCATGGTCTGAGGATACACTCCTGGCATTTAGTGAGACCAGGGAGGAGGGTGGCTTGGGGAGGAGGCATGACCTGGGTAGCATTGATGGAGCCTGAGAGGGAGAACAGAGGGCCACATTTGGGGTTGTGAAAATGTACATATGAAAATGAATTTGTTGTCGGCCATTTGGTCAACATTTATTAACTTCTGTAATGACAAATTTGGAGACGATCTAGGACCAGCTGGGATGCTGAAGATGAGGCCTGTTGTTGGATCTGGCCTGCTCAGCTGTTTTTAGTGGTCACAAACTATTTTTTCTGTGCTAGCCCTGGAAAGGCACCTCTCCTCCCAGTGTCATGGGCCAGGAATTGGCTTTACCTGCTGAGCAGGAGCCTGAAGGAGCAGAAGGCAGAGTGACTCTATCTGCTGCTGATCAGCCTTCTTGCTCCTGATATGAATCTGCTGGCTCCACCTTTCTTAAGCTGGGTTTTTAGCCTCAGTCAGCTGCTGAAAACAACATTTGCTGTTCCTGGCCAGACCTTGCTGCTTCTTGCTTCTTGTGACCTTGGGACTATCTCACTACATGAACCGAGATACTCCTGACCTTGGGCTGGACTGAACCTTGCATATGGACTCTGCCTCCAGGCAAGGACTGAGCTCTGTCGTGGCTGGGCAGCATGGGACTATGACACCCCATTGCATACATACCACCATTGTTCACAAGTCATCCTCTTTCTGGAGCACTCTGACATGCTAGCAACAATGGCATGCAAGAGGGAGAAGAGGTGACTTTCCCAGTGCTGAGACGGAGGAGGAAATTGCTCTCTATTTACAGATAGCTTTCACAGCCTTGCTAATGAGCAAATTTATTATTATGACTTCCATCAGTTTTTGGTAACTCTGAACAGTTCGACCTGGGCTACAGCAGTAAAACCACCACCACCACCTATATTTATACAAATAAATAATTTCAAAAGGAATTATTGTAAAAAAAGAAATTTGGGGGCAAATTTTGTCCTCACTCAGGGTGCCATATTACCAAAGCCCACCCCTGGCTACTGCCAGTTTGTGTGAATGTACCACAGGGACATGGAGCTGATGTCAAATCCTGTGTCCCATTTCCCCGCAAAAGGCAGGTCACCCTTGAGACTGTGTTCACACCTTCCTGTGCTGCCTCTTATGGAGATTAAGGATGGTATAGCAATGTTTTTTGACAATGCAGCTGTAGCTGACTTTATATAATGGAGAGCTACTTGCTCAAAACAACAAATGTGCCCTATTCTTAATTCCGCATTTCTGTCCTCAGTTAAAGTAATTTATATTGTCATGTTTTATGAACAATACACATTTCCCAGAAGAACCTTAAGTGATTTTGTTGATCTGATTTGTTTGCATTAATTTTTAATACGACAGAATTTCAAGTTGCTTGGCATAGAATATGCTATCAGATACCCACAAAAATAAGCAAAACATTGAGTCACAGAAGTGAAATCCTAACCATGTTTGGTGGCCACTAAAAAACCACACTATTCTCAGATGACTGCTGTATAGAGCTAGTTCCAGATTTCAAAGAAAATCACTTTATGCTTACCAACACATCTCCCTACAGTGCTCATCCTTCCTAGCACACCGTAATTCATATTTTCATATGATAATCCTGGATAACAAGGCCTGTGTTATCATAAGCTGTAACTAGACTTGTAACCTTTAATCAATAGATTAATGAAATGGAACCTAAGTTGATTAGTCAGTGGAGGCTAATTTTAGCTGGTGGGATCCAATTTATAATTGCTTGATTTAAAATATATATATGTTGACCTCTCCGAAAGGCATCTGAGGAAAGAGTTGTTCTTTGGTCTGATGCAGCAAGGCTCTTATGTTTCTTTGTTTTATATCCAATATTGCGGTTTTCCATCTGAAAGAAAGTTGCAGAGACTTATCCACGCTTACTTTTTGTTCCGCTGTTTTCAAGCAGAGGTCTGCACCTTAACGCTCTGTGTCTGAATGTGCTCCCCCAAACTTTGTCTGCAAAAACCAACTCTTTAAATCTGAACTGGAGGAGTCAGTCATCCACACTTCCATTTGCCCTGCTGCTTTCCCCTGGGAAAACCCATGGTTTAGCGCTTAATTGGAACAAACAGCAATTGGGTTTTCTGCAGATTGCTGTTTGTTCTGATTTAGTGCTAAAGAGCAGGCTTTCTGGCTGAAAACATTGAGGCAATTAGGACCCGTGCCTAGAAAGCATGGGCCAAGCAGAAAACCCATTGGACCCATGATTTCTAGGCACAGGATAAGCGGAAGTGTGGAAGAGCCTGGAGCAAATGTCCATTTGGGTTTCCATGGATTGATGTTTGCTCTGATTGAACTTTAAAGAACAGGTTTTCACAGGGAAAGCTCCAAAAGGGAAAAAAGTGATTGTGGGCCTTTGCCTGAAGAGCATGGAGGAAAGGTAAGTGTGGATAAGCCCCAAGATCAGGTGCTGGGTTTGCCATGGCTATCCCAGAAAGGGATATGTCTCTCTGCTATTATACATTGAATTTTTGGTGGGTGTGTCCATCAAACAGTTTGACACATTTCCTGAAAATTTCCCTGCTGCAGAACATTCTGCTACAGGATCAATGCTTTTTTCAAGACCCAGCTAAAAGTGGGGCCAGCACCTGATGCTATGCTGCTGGTGGCAGGATAGATCCCTTGATATGATAGCAGCCCCCCTTCCCGAGCCATAGAATCAACATGGTGCTATTTATAGGTATCACACAAATGCTTATGCGTGTTTTGTTTTTTCATTGAAGCATTCCCTTTTTTGGATCATAGAACCTTTCATCAAATCAAAGGGTGAGGAAAACTGATATTTTAAGGCTGTTTTTGGTTTGTGCCTTCACAATGCGAAATCTTGATGACAAGCCCAAGCTTCCTGGTCTTCAGATTATGAGTCTTCACCAAAAGCCTTTGGCCTCGTTCTGAGTCAAGCTGCCTCATATTGCTGGTGAGGGCATGCATGATTGAATGCTCTTCAATACAAACAAACAAACCAATCCGTTGACAGCGAAAAAATAGCTGATTGGGGAAAAGGCTGCGCTTTCCACTGACATCTTAATTTTCTGTGTGCTGTAAATGTTTTCTGTTATGGGTTTGTAAAGGATCCCCTAAAATGATTGCAGGGGTGGGAATAAACCAAGCCAAGCCAGCTTCCTCAGGAGATTGGCAGAGAGAAGTGACATCAAAGGACCAAACAGGTGATGGCAGAGTCATTACCATGACAAAAGGTGGGACATTCAACATGAGACAAGAAGTGGAGCCTCTCATCCAAAAGGCAATAAAGGCACTATAGCAGGGGTGCCCAAACATCTTTCAAAGAGGGCCAGATTTGATGAAGTGAACATGCGTGAGGGCCGACCCAAGTTGATCACCTTTTTTTTTTTTTTAGGATTATTGAGCTTCTTTTACAGTTTTACCCCAAAGTTGCTTTTTCTAGGATTTTACCCCAGGACATATACTACCAAGGGGTCCGGGTTAAATCAGTTGGCGGGCTGAATTAGGCCCCCGAAACAGACTTTGGACATACCTGCACTATAGCCTTCATTGTGCCTTAATTTTCCAAATGAAACACAAACCCTGCTTAAGTGCCAAGAACCCTGGAATCTCACACAGGAAACTGGAGTGGAGCATCTGATCATCTGAACTATTTACTGCCGTATGCATTCCTCCAGATACAGGTTTACATTTCAGCAGTGCTTTTTTTTCTATAAAAAAATGTTTAGGGATACGTACCCTTATTTTCCTCCTGATATTGAAATACTGCCCCTTAATGAGGCCAAACTAAAATATTTAGGGGTACCCCCCCAAAAAAGCACTGCATTTCAGTGAGAACAAGGCCTTTGTTCCAAAATGGGACAACTATCTGGGAGTCTCCTTTGAGAGCTCATTCAGGATGGCACAGCTTTCAGGATGGGCAGTTTCCTCAGGTCTGCTCCTTTATAATTTGCTCAGCCCAGGGAAGGAAAAGCAAATTGATAAGAAACTGAGGCATTTTTCTCCCCTGTCCTGTTAAATATATACTTGAGCTTACTGGGTTGTTTCAGCCTAGCCTTTACACAAAGGAGCAGCATCATAAGATGATGGGAGGAGGTCATAAATAGGGTGGTTTAAAACCTGTGTGCATTAGTTGCTTAGCAAAACAGATGCCTAAAAGCACTGCAGAAAAGAACAGCGACACGGAAAAAGGCAGCCCTTTATGTTCAAAGTGAAGAGTGTCAGGTGTGGACTTGGAGATATGCTCCTCTCCTACTGTTTATGTTCACGTCTGCCTTGCAAAGCACAGGGGGAACATCAGTCTTGGCTCCGTTCACTTGTTTTGGCCACAAATTCGGTTGGGACAGCTGACCATTGTGCTGGTAATTGTGCTAACCACTGATTACTGGTTGTTTTTGTTCATGTTATTTGAATTTCTCTCTCCATTTCTCCTCTTTTAGTCAAGAGGCTCATCTTTTAAATGATACATTCAGTCTGTTGAAAACCGTTCATCCTGCCCATCAGGGAGAAAACTGCCCCTTTCAAACTAGCATGTACAGAAGAGAGTTAGCAGTTTGCTGCTTGGGTTTGGTTTTTCAAAATCAACTAAAAGAACACACAGAATTCAGCAGTATTTTCTAGGATTAAATCTGGCAAGCGCAAGACAGAGCACTGTGTACAAATGCCAGAATATCAGGCCACCCATCAACGTGGTCATGTGGCTGTTATCCCAAACTCATTTCAACTGCCATTGATTGCAATGAAGCTATGGCAAATTATACCTCTTAATGGCCTGGCAGAGTTTAACATCCTGTGACTCCATCTCACTGATAAGGGAGCCAAAGCACAAAGTTTTTTGGCTTCACATATTCTCTGAGATGTTGCAGGCAAAACTTCAAGATTGTCAAGATTATTATTATTTAAATGAACCAATTTAATTTAACATGAATAACACAATAAACAACAACAATACACAAAAAGCTTGGAGCCAAGTCTTTCTCCATGCTGGCCTGCCTGACCTCTAAGATTGTCCTATCTGCCCCGTCACCAGTAAAGGTCTGTTTGGCAATGAGCATGGAGGAGCTTTTCGCTAGTGGCACCATTCCTTTAGAATCTCCTCTCTTCTGAATTGAGGAAGGTGCCAGCACTGATGGCACTTCAGCATCTGCTAAAAACAAAAGGATTCCCTTAGGCTTTTGCTGCACAGTTTCCAGTTGACTGTAGAAACTTACTGTGTGTTTTGAGGCCTAGTGTTGGCTGCTATTTTACTCATTCTGAAAGCAGTATGATTTTAATGCATTTGCCCACACTGCCTTTTTATGTTTGCATGAAAGGCAGTATAGATATAAGTTTCTATTTATTTAAATTATAAGAATCAAACATCATAAAAAATCTTATAAAAAGGTTTGTCAAATACAGTTATGCTACAAGTCATATAGGCAAAATTAATCTAATAATACATATTCATTGTTGGAAATGCTACTGAGATTTAGGCTATATTTAGATGAAGGCTGCAGAGATATGTCCTGGTTCTCTGGAACTTGAGAAACCAGATGTCAAAGAAATCTGCAGGATTTCCAACCTGATCTGATGTGTATTTTCCCCCATGGCAAGAACATACCAGATGCTAGAGAACTGTTAGAATACAATGGAAGGCACTGCATTTATTCCTTAACCTTGTTGCATCCATCCTTGCAGCTTCCCACCCCACCCTCACCCCCTAAATAAGCCAACTCTTTCTATGAAGTATATTGTCACGTTTCATCTACAAAACAGAAAAGTGGATCTTCAAAGTGATCTGCATCCACAGTCCTTCCAATACATGCTACCACGATCTCCCAGAAGCACAACATTATTGTTCATGCCTGAGGAAGGTGATAAATTGTGTCCTCCCTCAAAGAGGGTGCGTGTTGTAGTGAGACCTGGAGACTGACCTCCTGGTTGTGGGTGGGTCTATTGGATAGTCACAACACCCGATTGGTAGGTCCCTCGTTGCTGGGTGTAATCTGGCCAATGGGGCGCAATCTAAATGGATCGAGGGACCTATATATACCTTTGCACGTGAATCAGAGCTTCCTCTTTTGGCTCATGCATCGGAACACCTGCCTACCTCTCCCTACTTTTGGGGCATATTGCGATTGACCTTGCTATGCCATCATATGTCATCTGTCATTGGGACAGGGGCACGGCAGGAATTTTCCCCACTTGGCTGATTGGCTGTTGCCATTTGGGTTTCACCTGCCACATAGCAAATCATCACAACTTGTAAGGTTCGAGACAGGCACTGGTTCATGTGATAGGGATGGGAGAATGGTCTCACCATCCCTATGTGAAGGGTATTCCGTTAAAGCAATCCCGGGACTCAACTTGGTTTGGTCAACCCCCGAAAGTGGGTTATCCCTGTGCCTGAGTTCAGGGGATCATCTGGGAAGTGAACAGAGTCTGTTCCCAAGCTTTTCATCTGCCTCAGGTGTTCACCCTTGGCTGACCTATGATAGAGCTCTGGGTCAGCGCTACCTGCAAGGGTGTAGGGAACTAGTCGAACCAGAGCCTTTGCAACTGCTCACTTTTCTGTAATCAATAAAGTTGTGGCCTAAATTCTGCCAAAAACCAAAACTAAAATTTGAGTCAAATGTGTCTTTATTTAGGGGGGAGGTCTCTGGGTCTGAACACGCAATGGGTCCCCACTACTCTATATCCTTTCCAGCAAGTTTACTATCATATGGTTTTTAGTATCTTTCATTTAGCAGTTTCTTACGTTCTATAGAGCTCAGAACAAAGACTGCAGGGCACTTCTGTTGTTGAAATAGAAAACCGGTATACACCAACTGTAACATTCCCACTTGTTCTAGAAAGTTTCTCCTTAGACAAGTCATTGAGACCAATATTGCAAAAAGATGCTGCAGCTATAAACTCTACAGCAGGCATAAAGTGTGCTAGAACAGCTAGGGTCTTCTTTGCCATTCGGGGCCAGACTAGATGAGCAATGGGAGACAGGACTGGGTGGAAGGACTTCAGAAGCTGAGAAGGGGTAAGGCAAGGGGTAAGGCTGGGCTGCCACAGGATCTGCTGGGTCCTGAGCTAACTCTGCTGCCATCACCCAATGGCAATGGGCCCAATATGGGACTTGGTGCTGGATCCACCTGGAAGCTGGTGTAGCAAAGTGGCATGAGCAGCAGGGCTGTGGATGCAACAATGGGTGCACTGCTTTATTAAGTCCTGCTGATGCTAGTCAGGGGCTTGGACTGCCCCCTAAAGTTACCAAATCAAAATATGTGACTGGCATTCATGCTTCTGCAGGCTCTACTGGCTACATAGCCTGTTAAAATTCGAAATCTTTAAAGTATGCTTTACATTGTACTAGGTCTACCAGGCTGTGACACATGGCTTCCTAATGAGAGGGGGGAAAGTGCAGAAATCAATATGTGATGCACTAAATTCATTATGTGATTGAGTGCTGAATCAGCTGTAGCCTGGGAACGTGGGGTCTGCCAAAATGAACAGAATGTAGCCGATTTAAACTCTGCCTTTTTAAAGTTATCCATTCTTATCACTGAGTGGATCAAGTGGGATTCTGCCAGGACTCCACTCCAATCACAATAATTAGACTTCCCCACTCTGCATGGTCAATGATATTGGAAATTCTTTGTGGAGCCAAGGAGATTCAAAACAAAGAGAGTTGGATTTAGACCAATGAGAGCAGGGTTCATATCAGCATAACTCCAGGAGAGTATGAATAAATCGAGTCTGCACATGCAGCAGAATTAAGGAGGCAGGGACTGTATCGCTTCATACTGCAGGTGGAGGGGATTCCATTTTTAATGCCTCTTTGTAATCACGGAAAACTAAACTACCACTTCTGTGACAGAAACTTGGCTGGGAGGTATCTTGCACAGTTCTGGCCATCATGTTTCTAGCTGTAGTAACAGGTGAGGTTTGGAAAGCAAGAAAGCAGAATGGCATTGGTTGGTTGAGATTCCATCCCCCTTATCAAGGTGATCTGTTCAGGGGTTTCCCAATTTTGAGTATGTTCACTTGGTGGTGGCCCAGTGAGACAAGACTGGGATTTTGTACCATTCACCCTGCTGCCCAGCATTCTCCCTGGCTGGTCTAGGGCAGATGGTCCCAACAGTAATGCTGGTGGCCCCCAGCTTGCTTCATCTGGCAGACTTCAACAATTATGCCAAAGTCCCCTTGGCTGCTCTGGCTCAGAATGTCATGGCCTGCAGCACAGCCGTGGGCCTGTCTCCATTAAACCTTTGCTCCCACCTAGGTTTCAGAAGATGCTCTTGTTCTGTTTTGTTGTGGTTGTTGGTGATCTGGAGGAGGGATCGTTTCCTGCGAGGGTTCAGGCTTACTGGAATTCCTTATTGGAATTCCTACAGGGATAGTGGAACAATTAGGATGGTCTGGAAAGGCTTCCTGCTTTTCCAAGTAGTGGAAGGCAAAGAGATATCTATGAAGACTAACACTGACAGTGGAGGAAGAGTCAGGATAAGTCTAACCAAACATGATTTGGAGCTCATTTCAGAGCCTACTCCACAGTAATGGCAGTAGCAAAGAAATGTAACATCACTGTCATCATTGCATTAGATACCGGTAAATACTGCCCAGCAATATTAATATAGGTCATAATATATTGTTTGAAGATTGGGAAAGACTTTGGAAAACTGACTTAAAATTTACAGACTGCTCCTTACTGAAAGAAAATTACATGAAAATGATGTATAGATGGTACATAACACCAGTACAGATAGCAAGAATGTATAAAACTGGCTCAAATATATGTTGGAAATGTAAGGAAAAAGAAGGGACTTTTTATTATATGTGGTGGGATTGCAGAGAAATATATATTTTTTTTAATTATATATAATGAGTTGAAGAAAATGTTTAAATTAACATTTGTAAAAAAGCCAGAAGCATTTTTGTTAGGGAATGTAGGAAAAGACCTGCCAAGGAAAGTGAAGAACGTATTTATGTATACAACAACAGCGGCAAGAGTCTTAATAGCACAAGGATGGAAGAATGAAGAAATCCTGACAAAAGAACAGTGGCAAGAGAAGTTGATGGACTATGCAGAACTGGCTAAATTAACGTACAAATTGCATGAGAGGGACAACTGTGATTATAAAGAAGAATGGGAACTTTTTACAAAATACTTAAAGAAACAACAAAACGAACTGGACTCCTTGGCAGGTTTTGAATAAACATACACAAATTTATTTGTTAATATAAGAGAAGGACAACTTAGAGATTTTTACATTTTTATAATATGCAGCGAACAATATTTGTTAATAAATCAGAAAGAGGAACTGAGGGAGGTCGTGGGGGGAGGGGCATGAGGAGGAGATGGGAGGGGGGAAATTGGGGGAAAATATAATTGCTGGAATAATTTGATATGTGAAAAGAATCAATAACATTTTTATATATAAAAATATATATATTGCCCAGCCGTCAATGCATCCGTGTAGCCCCAGTAAGCAAGGCTTCAGCATGGTGTGGTCTCTCTCTCTCCTCTCTCTCTCTCTCTGTGTGTGTGTGTGGCGCAGAACAGGCTGGATCACCCCTGAGAGGAGGCTCTTGTGGGTGGAGGCTCTTTGGTCTATTGTTAGTATTTAGCAAAGAGATATTAGGATGAAATCCACATTCCACAGAGGGTTTGGTGGACCTGCATTGCACTCCTACTTCTTTATTTTTAAAGAGGAAGTATTAATGACTTCTGGCTCGGGGTAAAATCTGGTGAACACTTACCGTATTTTTCGCCCTATAGGACACACTTTTCCCCCTCCAAAAATGAAGGGGAAATGTGTGTGCGTCCTATGGGGCGAATGCAGGATTTCGCTGAAGCCTGGAGAGCGAGAGGGGTCGGTGCGCACCGACCCCTCACGCTCTCCAGGCTTCGCACACCTCTCCGCAAGCAGCGGGAGCCCAGCGCTGGGCTCCTGCTGCTTGCGGAGAGTTGCTTGCATGCCGAAGCCTGCGTGCGCTCAGCTCAGCGCGTCCAGGCTTTGCGGACCTCTCCGCAAGCAGCGGGAGCGCTCCCACGGCTTGCAGAGAGCTGCCTGTTTGGGGGCTGGGGTCGGGGAAAGCTCGAGCTTCCCCCGCCCCAGCCCTGTGCCTGGGGGAAAAATAATTTCCCCCCCTTTATTTCCCCCTCAAAAAACTAGGTGCGCCTTATGGGACGGTGCGTCCTATAGGGCGAAAAATACGGTACTTAGAAGCAAGCTCCATTCAAATGGATGAGCTTCTACTTAAATTTTGTTTTATACTGCAGTGAACGGATGTGGTATTAAGGAAGACTGGAAAATAGTGTGAATAATAAGATGACTTAAGTAATCACCGTCAAGAAGTACCCATAACTTTACTATTTCCTCTTAGGTTTGCCTACTTATTTTAATATGCTTGTTCACAAATACCCACAGGAAGGAGAGAATGTGGACTCAAACGAGTATACCAGAAACCCCTGAGAATTGCCTCTGAAATGTCTGTGTATTAATAGACAGGTACATACATTTTCTTTCCTGGAGGAGTAGGTACAAAGGTTAACTGGTACCTGGCTGGGTTTTCCCTTATATTGACAGTTGCTTAGGTAACGGGATATATTTTCCTTAAGAACAGTGGTAATAGACAAATTTATCCTTCCTTGGGAGCCAAGCAAGGGCTCTTTGAGTGTCTGGGAGCTATTAAAGGGCACTTGGACTCAAAAGTTTCATAAGCTCAATTAGGTGCCTCTTATCCCCCGTGTTTGATCCAATTTTCTTTTCTTTCTGTTCTCAGGGCCAGTTCACATGGTCTGGGGCGTCCTGCATGTTTCCACAGTTTGGGATGGGCAGTCAAATCCTGTGCTTGTTCACTCAGATGTAAATCCAACTAAAGTCAGTGGGGCTTATTCAAAACTAAGCAAGCATTGCTTATGTTCAACGTATGCATATCACCATTCAACCCAATTAATTGCAGGACAGTTTGCAGCAACAAGGAAGATCCTGCCCAAAGTTAACATACAACACACTAAACCCCCACCCCACTAAAAACAGCAGATCCAATATTATAGTAACAAAGCAGATAAAATGTTTAACTTACTTAACATCCATACAGCATTGTTTCCTTGGCAGCTTGTGTGTTTTCCCTTTCTTTCATTATTATTATTATTGTGTGTGTGTCCCCTGTGCTTTTAGCATCTTCATTGTACTTCATTGTGAAAGTGAGAGTGTACACTTCTGATTTTAGGGCCCACCTGCATCTGCGTTTAGTCATATTGGGTAGATGTTGTTGTTGTTCATATTATTTCATGTTTGACCTGCAGATCAAACTCTGCATCCATGTTAAGAGGTCCAGGAAAGGTGTATAATGCATCACAATGTGACATTGGCTTTGGAGACCGATTGTAAATTCATCACTGTGCTAGAGGGAATATGATTATATAGATTCAGACATAGAAGTAATATTTTCCTGTGCAGAAGCATCCTAGGCCAAAGAGGTGCTTACTAGAATATGAAAAAGAATCCAAAGATTTTAATGAATTGCAGGTAATGAAGAGAGGGAGCTTCGAACAAACCATAGATCAATTGCAGCAAATCAATGAAGTTTGTAAAAGGTACAGGACTTGAGTGATCATCACATTTCAGAGATCACAATACTTTGTTCCCCATATCCAATAGGTACAGCCCAGAACTTTGAGGTATTTTAGACTATACTATGTTGTAGTTGTTGCTTTAAGAGACAGAAAAGGGCTTTGCGAGCAGTTCTGGCCATAAAAAAGTGAGGAAAAATTGCAAACTTTATTCGTATAGTATTTTCATATGAATTCTCCTCATAGGAAAAGGTTGGTTTATGTGTCAGAGAACAGGGTTCCAGAAACATAGCTCACCAGAGGAATACCTTATCCATTAGGTTGTGCTCAGCACTATTCAGATTCTACTAGTGCTGAGCCCAAACTTTCCCTTTTGTTTTTTCTGACCATTAGCCATCAGTTGATGAGAAAAGAAACTGCACATGGAAATTATCAAAAGGGGAGAGAAAATTTCTGTGAAATTATCATTGGTTGGGTGCAGCGGTTTTGTTGGAAATTACCTTACTTTTGAGGTGGCAAAATGGTGTTTCGGGGTTTCCTTGAATTCTTCAAATCTTCACATTGGTGGTCTGCACTCTGCAACTTTCCCAGGTGCCTGTTTCTCCATTAAATCCCAGTGGAGAGTTATCATGGGTTAACTCTTCTCATGGGTTTTTCCTAGTCAGGAAATGGGGGCAGACAGGGAGTCTGCAGACTGGTAGAGAAATATGTTTATTTGAAAGAACATGCACACCATCCTGGCCACCTCACAACGAAACACACACCATTGAAATTATTATTATTTTATTTAATAAAATTATCAGTTGCTTTATCTTGCCCAGGGTAAGCCAAAGCAACTTACAACTAAGCAGCAGATTATAAACCCCACATAGGTACATTTAAAGCAAAAGGAAAGAGAAATGCATAAAAAAACATCCCACCCACTGGCCACAGAGAGTTAAAGGCCAAGGCTATATTAAAAGGGTTATAGAGGAAAGTTTTTGCCTGGTGCCTAAAGATATATTATGATGGCATCAGGCGAACCTTTCTGGCAAAAGCATTCCACAAATAGGAAGCCACCACAGAAAAGGCCAGTTCTCATGTTGCCACCCTCTGGATCTATCTATGATTCTATGAAATGATGGGGTTGCAGGGTCCTGGTTGGTTCATATGGTAAAATAAAGCCCACCAAATGCTTAAAACCCTCTCTGAAATTGTTAGTATTTTATATTAAATTTGTATACCACTGCCGCTCATCCAAAGATCCCAGATCCTGTTCATCCAAGATCACAGCATAAAATACAGAAAGAAACAGAAAGTACATAATAATAATAATAATAATAATAATAATAATAATAATAATAATAATAGAATGCTATAGAACAGGCCAGATTTGACAGGTGGGTTGGGCTCCCAACTTCTTAATCACCTGATGCAGCCGTGGCATTAGGCAACCTCTCTTTTTTGACTGCATGGTTTGAAATTAAATTATGTGGTCAAATGTGCAAAGCGCCTTTCAAAGCACGCCACACTTGCATAGCTTTTTGCAAAGCCCCAGACCCAGTTTTCAACTGATAGTCCCCTGAGCCAGGTCTTTACTTAGTCCACACGTGATATCTTATATGACATCAGGGACTCAGCTACATTTGTAAAGATAATGTGCTTTATATGCGTTATAACACCGTGATACTAGACGGCGCCGTGGAGTCTGGTTTTTCGCCAACGGTATTTCTCTGTATGAAGTTTGCAACGCGTTAAAATGAACTGGTTCTTTGATGTGTCTCGATGCAGCCTAGGTTTAGGGCAGGTGCCTATGGTTTGGCTAAAATGGCCTCACAGATCGAAATGGGTGCCTGACGGTGCACAGGTCAGGGGTTCCCCATGCCTGGTCTAGTCCTACTGGTCAGTGTCTGGCATTATTCTCTCCATGCACTGAAGTATGTGTGGGAAAGAGCAGAGCCATATGTGCTCGCCCCTTGCCACCATTGCATTGCCTCCTGCCGCCCTATCCATTTTGTCCCCATGTTGGGAGCTTGACTGTCGGGGTGAGGCCTGCTGAACACACCCAGGTTCTTTTTGTGTTTATCACAAGGCGAGTCTAGGCACGTTCAGCAGGCTTCCCTTCTACAAGCCCCCAACCAGAGCAGTCTTTCCCATAGGGCTTAGTGGTTCGTTGAACCAGGGCACTGGCCTCTCAGGGGCGCCCTATAGCAAGTGGGGGAGCTGCACAGCTTTGCCGGCAGCCTCCCATTTCCCTGCATGCCCACCAGCTGCGCCCCGCCAGCAGGAGGACAGCAGTCCCCATAGAGGCTTAGGGCTGCGTGCAGCTTCCCTCCCAAGCCTCTGCATCTGCTAATGACGGCCCTGCTCCCAGTTCTTGTTGTCCTCCTCCTGCTTCCTGGCGAAAGGTGGCGAGCAGCCTTCCCGGGCTGCCTTCTCGGGCGCCCCAACACTGGACAGCTTGTCTGCCAGCACGTTTTCCTGCTTGATCGCTGTCACCACGCCAGGGATTGGGGCGGTGGGGGAGGCAGAGGACATTTTCCACCGCCCCCTCCCTTGTTTTGGAGTTGCCAGGGGAGGTGCTGGAGGGATCTTTGCACCATTGCGCCGAATATGCTTAAGACAGGCCTGCCCCCAACAATGTGGGACAGACAGTGATGAAGACGGGGGCAATGCAGAGAGTTCCTCCCCCCATCACACAATCCTAACGGCACGGAGAAAACAACACCTGAATAGCACTTATTCCCTTCAATCAAATCTTTAACTGCTTAAACTTGAACTGTAGGGTGCCACTTTAAAAAACGATATTCCTATTCTTGTCTTGTAGGATAAATTGTCAAAAATAAATCCAACAGAAACAATTATCAGTCAATAACAGTGAATAAACTGACCAAATAGGCAGGTGTTGTTACTGGGGGGAAAAGCTGCTCTACCAAATAAGATGGGAATATAACGTTCTGTGTTTTCTCTCTCTCTCTCTCCCTGAAATCTGAGCATTTTGTGGGGCTGGCCCTCAGAGTCCTAGTTTCCAAGGCTACAAATTATAGCCATCTTTTCCTCCCCACAACCATAGAAACAAGACTACAACCAACATAAATTGCCTATAATTTTCTTATTCCCATAATTCACCATTCATGCTCCTGAGGCTGTAGAGGATGAGTAACAAAAATGTGATTTATATACAGTTACACGAAGATGACTCAGACCATGAATGAAATCTGCTTGTTATCATTTCAACTAGAAAACTAAACTAAAATCTTTGACCCAATCTAGAGATGTGGTACAACTTTCGACCATGCCTGTTACCTAAACTCAGTAATTAGTAAAGACTTCATATGGTATGATGCATTAAGGAGTGCAGATTTCTGTTATTACCCTATTTAAAATACCTTGCTATGTGAAAGCTCTCATGGTCAGACTCCAAATACAGTACCTAGACGTTGAAAATTTGAGAATTGCCTAGAAATACAAGAAAAACACACAATGGGTGGAAAGAAATTATTATCACAGGGATGTGATATGTCTCCATTTGAAATGCCAGGACAGAATTTACTAAGTAGCCTTAGTTTTGCACTAGTAACTTCTGGACCAAATGGAAGGCAGCTCCATAAAAAGTTCATTGCATAATCGAGTCTAGAGGACTACTGTTGCCAAGCATCACTGTCCAGGAATCAGAGGCGCAAGCTTGTAAGTGTGATGGGGGGGACGATGCACACATGATATCAGGATACCAGGATATCAGGCACAGCTCCACCACTACCACACCTCCTTTTGGTGCTGCCATTGGCTGCTTTAACCTTCCTTCCCCTCCATGGCAGGAGGAGGAGCCAGCCACTGGGGCCATGCTGTGCTCAGCTCTACGCTTTGCTTCCAGGCTTTCTGGACATTTGGAGGGGTGGCTATTACCCCCCCCCCCCCATGGGGTGGGCAAAAGGGCTCGACCCCCTGGAGCTAGCACCCCTGCCAGGAATTGTTGTAGCTGGTGTATCTGTTGAAGATGACAAAAGGACACCTGAGCTTCTGGTGACAACACTGGGTCAAGGAATACCCTCAAGTGATGAGCCTGATTTTTTCCATAGGGAATGCCATCTGATGCAGAAAAAGGAACTTTCCAATTTTCCCAACGCAAGACCCATAGGGCCCCAGTCTTTACAGAGTCCAGGCACTGGTCAGCACCTCCTTATTCAGATGTTATCATTATAAGCATGGCACTGTGTTCCAAATCTTTCATTCCCAGTGGCCTCATAGAGAAGTTGGATAGCGTTGGGGGCAAAATACCCCCCTCTGGCACTTTACAGAAAAGCAATCACCCAGGGCTATTCTTTGGAATTAGCAGAATCACTGTAACCCAATACCACCACTCCCAACTCTCAGAGCCAAAGCACTAGAAGCCATCATTAATGGCATCAGGCACTGTGGAAAGATCAGGAGACTCAGCAGGGCCATGTTTCCCCTATCTTAATGCCAGAGTGCGCACTTCACAGTGATCTTGCTGAGGGTGTCTTGCTGTTCCAAAGCAAGACCTCAGCAGTATCACGAGTTCTAGCATTGGAAAATCCTGCAGCGCATACAGGAATCTGTGAGATTTGTTAAGTCTCTAACACTTAAAACTAAGATCATGGCCACTGGTCTCATCACCTCCTGGCAAATAGAAGGGGAAGTGAGAGCTGGACCATAAAGAAGGCTGATCACCGAAGAATTGATGCTTTTGAATTCTGGTGCTGGAGGAGACTCTTGAGAGTCCCATGGAACGCAAGAAGATCAAACCTATCCATTCTGAAGGAAAACAGCCCTGAGTGCTCACTGGAAGTACAGATCCTGAAGCTGAGGCTCCAAGACTTTGGCCACCTCATGAGAAGAGAAGACTCCCTGGAAAAGACCCTGATGGAGGGCACAAGGAGAAGGGGACGACAGAGGATGAGATGGTGGGACAGTGTTCTCGAAGCTACTAACATGACTTTGACCAAACTGTGGGAGGCAGTGGAAGACAGAAGTGCCTGGCGTGCTCTGGTCCATGGGGTCACGAAGAGTCGGACACGACTACACGACTAAACAACAACAACAGTGCTTTGCTCAGATTCGTAGACACTCTGCATCCTTACAATAAAGCCTTATTTATTTATTTTTTTGCAGTCGGATCAGTAATAATCTCCCAGGGCCCTCTTCCCTGCAGGACAGAACCCACACGGTCTTTGGAAACCTTAGCTTGCATTATTCTTTCCCAAAGAGTGAGCCTAAGCAGAAAGAGCTGCATTTTCAATTGTTCTCCTCCTGAGTTACTCTGGCTTTTATGCTCTGTTTTGTCTAAGTCAGCTTATATTTACCACTCCAGGAACAAAAAAGCATCCTGTAATCCCCTAAGAAAGGAAAAGCTGTTAATTACCTATTCTCATTTTCAATTAACTGTGGTTCATCTAGGCCAAGGCCAAAGCAATGTTTGTTTCCAGTTCCTGTTAACCACAGCACAGGCACTGCGAATTGTCTCTGTCCTACAATCTGGCTTCCTTTTGGACAAGGCCTAAAGAGGCAGGAAAATGTTATTTAAATGTGGAAAGTAAAGTTTCTTGGGTTGTTTATGTTGGAGTTTGGTATCTATATTGCAGCCGAGTGAAGAAATAATTAGTCTGATAAGACTGCTTGTTGAAAGAATAAATAAACTTAAGGATTATTACTCCTGGCAAAGAAAGTCATTCTGTGCACAAGCTTATATGTGGCTTAGTTGTGGAAACTGATTTGTGGTTCACTGATGATAAATCAAGATAGTGATGCTTAGGATGAGGCGCTGCGCTGCAGTTAAGCTAAGCACTCATCACTGGTAATGGCAGGCAAAGAAATCCAGCACTGTTTGCACATTATAAAGACAATATCTAAGGGGACTCACGGTTAATGAACCCAGACCCAAGGGGTCATATACTACTATTGTCAGTGACCCCAAGTACCAAAATTGCCAGTTGCTCCCACACAAAGGCCAGCCATAATGTGAACCCTGAATTAAATATTAAAATGCAAACCTATGTACAGCTCATTATTCACTTTAAAGCAATATACTTTAAAAAGAAAGAAAATAATATGCCACGCAGGACTATGACACAGAGTGCATAAAAAGATCAACCTTTCTACTAATTATGAAATGCAGTGCTGTTTAAATGAGAAGCACTTACCTTTCTATTAATAATGCTTAGTATTCATATAGCGGTTCATAATGTTCAAAGCCCTTTGCATACATTATTTCACAGTACAACCCTTTTCAAGTCTACTCAGGGGTAATCCCAACTAAATTCAATGGGACTTACTCCTAAGTAAGAAGTCTTCGTAAACCTGAAAGGCAAGCTAGTATTATTGACCCCGTGTTGCAGATAAAAGGAGAAGGGAATGTTGCGGCTCAGATATAATGGCCAAATAATGAGTTCATAGCAGAGGCAAGATTTGAATCTGGGACTTCCTAATTTAGTCAAATGCAGCTGTTTTTTCCAGCTGAAAAGAAAACCACAAGCATATATGTAATTGCTTTCAAAACACTATTTACTCCTCTGCCTTCCAGGCCATTTAACTGTTCCAATAAGATTTAAAAGCTGTGAAGGTAACAAATCTACAAAATTAAGAGCCTGTTTTAAACATCCTTTAAGGAAAGGGGACTTTCAGCACAATTTATAATATTCCCATCCCACACAAGCACCATTAAAAGAAAGGCTGTGCACACATTACTGACTTAAAACTTAGCTAGGTCATTCTTTTTATTTCCCATTAGAATCAAAGCTGGTTTGGGGGAAAATTCACCAGGATGCAGCTTTTCATAAGAAATGACAGGATGGATATGGGTTGTGGCTAACCTCTTCCATAACCAGTGGCGAGAGCAAACTGGATTCAGGGTAAGTTATGTACTGGGAGTATCTACACCAAGGGTGCCAACTTGAATAAAATATTGGGGGGGACAGGTAAGCCCCTCCCTGCATAATCGATCACAAGGCATGGCACATGCACACCATTTGAATGGCAATGCCCATTAATTTGAGGGGGTGGCTCCCTCAAATATTTTAGGGGGAGGGCAAAGGGACTTTGGCCCCTAAGAGTTAGCTCCTGTAGTGCACACAATCAAAAGGCAATTTGTCCCTTTGTGAATTTTCCCCTTTGTTGCCTCAGTGGCACTTGTGAAGGGTTTCATAAGTTACATGGTTCCTGCTGACAGGTGAAGACCTTCTTATTCCAACAGGCTTTTGGGAACTGACTGATTTAATGAAAGGGCTGGTGCTGTGCTGTTTCTATTGTAATTATCTACAAGTTTTTAATAGGGACACAGGTGGCACTGTGGGTAAAAGCCTCAGCGCCTAGGGCTTGCCGATCGAAAGGTCAGCGGTTCGAATCCCTGCGGCAGGGTGCGCTCCCGTCGTTCGGTCCTAGCGCCTGCCAACCTAGCAGTTCGAAAGCACCCCCGGGTGCAAGTAGATAAATAGGGACCGCTTACTGGCGGGAAGGTAAACGGCGTTTCCGTGTGCGGCTC
Organism: Podarcis muralis; assembly: GCF_964188315.1. Taxonomy (NCBI): domain Eukaryota; kingdom Metazoa; phylum Chordata; class Lepidosauria; order Squamata; family Lacertidae; genus Podarcis; species Podarcis muralis. Next base: position 100,806,276 of record NC_135658.1, on the reverse strand, counting down.
TGGCTCGCCAGAGCAGCGATGTCACACTGGCCACGTGACCCGGAAGTGTCTCCGGACAGCGCTGGCCCCCGGCCTCTTGAGTGAGATGGGCGCACAACCCTAGAGTCTGTCAAGACTGGCCCGTACGGGCAGGGGTACCTTTACCTTTACCTTTTTACAAGTTTTTAATAGATATAGTTTTAATTCGATTAATCTATAATTGGTTTTTAATTATTGTCCCCTTCCCCATGTTTTTAGTTGTTCCTATTTTATTTGTAAGCCACCCTGAGACCCTGCCAGGGAAAAAGGTGGGATATAAATAAAGAAATATATAATAATAACAATAGTTATTATAAATAATTGATCCATACTATTGTAATGGCATCATATCAAAGCAATTATCCTCTGGCAAATTAAGCACATATTAAACATTATCGGGGGTGGGGGCAAGAAGACATAGCCAAGATTGGTTTTTAAAAAGAGCACATGAAGCATCTTTTAAAACATGGCTAATTTTGCTGAACAAGAGATACATGACAACAGTGCTTGAGGTCTGGGCACATTTCCCATTACCAAATGCTAGCTAAACACCAGAATGAATGTCTGCACCAGTCGTCTGAGAGGTTTTGAACAATTACAGTCAATTTAAATTGCACACAATTGCACACAATGGTTAAGTACCGGTATGTGTGCCCATCATGAGGGAACAAAGCCCTGTGGTACAAGACCTGGAGTGAGGTGTGCCACTGAACCAGTTGCAAAATAGTGACCACAGTGCCATCAAATTCATTTTTTATGTAACTGGGTTATTTCTAAGGAAGTCCAATACAGGCACATCTGACTTCAGAAGAGCACACCTTTTAATCCTCCCCTTATTGCCAAATACAAAATTAATAAATCACCATGCTTAAAAGGTATGAGCCTTCTTTAAAAAACCTCAGATGTGAAGTTACTGATCTTCTGACAAAAACGTGTTTATATTTATAAGACTCTCCCGTTGATTACAAACTGATCAGTCCTGCTATCAACTGAATTGAAACGCAAAACAAGAGGCACCAAACCTGAATGACTTGGTCACAGAAAGACACAAAGGCAATAATTCATAGATGGGTGCTTCCTCACGTGACACATGGCATCCTCAATTGTTCATGCAAGGCTACCCCCTTTTGACTTCTGTGGTGTCTCTGCTCTGTTTCCTGCTTTGGTTAACACTGAAAGCTCCAGCTCAAATCCATAGCAAAGTTGGTCATGTCTCATCCCATGTCAGTGTTTCCACAGCTACCTTGGAGGGTACAGCACTGGTGTGGGATATAGTAGGATTGCTAACTCTTCCCATATAACCTGGCACTTTTGAGGTTGCCACAATTGTGGCAGCGCGCTCACTGCTGCGGCACTGTTGAAAGAGAGATCATAAGACCAACTTGACTACGAGACAGCGCTATTGTGTCATCTTCATATAAAAGCATCATTTTTCTATACTTCAGAAGATGATGGATAACAACCAGTGTTTCATATTTGGAACCATTCTGTTTATATAGCTGTTGAATAACAGGGGTGCCAATGTATAGTCCAGTCATAGCCTTCGGGCATTTTAAATTGGTCATTTAAATTTATACTGTACTTCAGTCCATTTCTGTTTCATTTGGAGAGGTTCATTGCTACCATTTGTAAAGAAGGCAGCTATTCAAAATGCAGTTAATTGGTTGCTAATGGAGACAGCATAACTTTTCACAATCTTGCAACTTATCACATTGGGAAGGTGACATGCTGTCCTTGGACTCAGCTAGACTGGTAGAGAAAAAGCGATTTATATGCATTGTATGGTGTTGTGGTCTAAACCACAGAGCCTAGGGCTTGCCGATCAGAAGGTAGGCGGTTCAAATCCCCGCGACGGGGTGAGCTCCCGTTGTTTGGTCCCAGCTCTTGCAAACCTAGCAGTTCGAAAGCATGTCAAAATGCAAGTAGATAAATAGGTACCGCTCCGGCAGGAAGGTAAACGGCGTTTCCGTGCGCTGCATTGGTTCACCAGAAGCGGCTTAGTCATTCTGGCCACATGACCCGGAAGCTGTCTGCGGACAAACGCCAACTCCCTCGGCCTATAGAGCGAGATGAGCGCATAATCCCAGAGTCGTCCGCAACTGGACCTAACGGTCAGGGGTACCTTTACCTATGCGATATAACATTGTGCCACCAGATGGTGATGTGGAGTTCCATTTTTCTCTACCAGTTTTCCCTGTTTAAATTTACAATGCTTTAAACTGAAACACTTCTTTGATGTGTCTAGATCCAGCCCTTGTCCCATGCAGGTCCTCGGTCTAATAGTATGGCCCTGATTGTCTCTTGAAAAAAGGCCAAAACACTTGGCTGTTACTATATACTGCATGATGATGTCGAGTATATCATACATTAAAGGCAAATTATCATTACAAGGTAGTTGTAACAATCTGATTAACAGAGAGGATGAAAGATAAGCATCTGGTAATTTTCTGATTGAAATTCAACATGCAGAAACTCACTCCTTGATGGGTAGCAGGCCTGATGGTCTTTTTTCAGTATATACTTCAATCACGAGTGTTTGTTATAGAAAATTGATAGCAATTACAATTCCATATCCAATTGGGATGAAAAAACCTTCAACAGGTATGGTAACTTTCAAAACAAATGGCTGCAGGCCTGCGTTCAACTTGGCACACAGCAATTTATGCAGGCCTGTTCTAGAGAAAGATCACAAGAAAGAGGTTCCTTTTTAAGAAAAAGGCATAGAAAATATTTGTCCTCAAGGAATATTTTCATCAAGATGTACAGAATTGGTCTTTTTACACTTCAGGAAAGAATCATCATGTATGGAAACATTTCAAGTCTTTGTTCAGGGTCTAAAGAGCCCTCATCTTAAAAGACTATCAGGTTAATTTATCAAACATATAACAGTTTATGGGATGCAGACGGAGAGCCTTGTGCCAATCCTTTGGAACAAGGCTAGAGTTTGCTCCCATATTTGCATTCAGGAATGGAAGCTGTCTTCATCACCGATACAATGACAGAACTGTATTAAAGAGCAGAGAAAGATTATGTGCAAATCAACAGCATCAAAACTCCTTTGGTATAATCCTATCTAAATTGTTAATGGCCTCAGTAGAAAAAAGAGATGAAATTTCAGCTGAAGCTGCACCAACCGTGTCTTAAGTTATTCAACTCACAGACACCTACACAAAGATAAGTGTGAATAACTGTGTCTGCATTCCAAGTTCCTAGCTCCTCAGGGCCTGTAATAATAAATGTAAAAGTCAATAAGTCAGCTATTCTTAGATAACTCTATATCTAAATGCTAGCAATAGAATCATTTTTCTTCCTTTCCCTGTCTCTTGTCCCATGTAATTTTCATAGCAAAACACTTTCGAAGCTAACCTGTAAAACAGAATTTGCCTGCAGCGGCCCCGCATTAGGCTCAGTCCACTCTTTGATGGATCCTTATTATATAAATGTTTAATAAGCCCGGAGACCCACTTCAGGCTGCGTTCGACTCGTCCCCAGTGGATTTGGTGCTGCTTGTCAAGGAGAGGCCATAAGCACCATCAAGGGGATAGAGAACACTAGTTAGCAGCTTGCATAGGTGTCAGTGGTAATGACTTAAAGATACATAATCATTTTTTCCCCATTTTGAGCTTACAGAATGTTGCCTCTAAAAGCAACATTCCAAGGGGAGAAATAAAAGAGCAAAAGCTAGAAGAGAGAGAGAGAGAGAGAGAGAGAGAGAGATTGTGTGTGTGTGTGTGTGTGTGTGTGTGTGTGTGTGTGTATATATATATATATATATATATATATATTAAAGGTAAAGGTACCCCTGCCCGTACGGGCCAGTCTTGACAGACTCTAGGGTTGTGCGCCCATCTCACTTAAGAGGCCGGGGGCCAGCGCTGTCCAGAGACACTTCCGGGTCACGTGGCCAGCGTGACATCGCTGCTCTGGCGAGCCAGAGCCGCACACGGAAACGCCGTTTACCTTCCCGCCAGTAAGCGGTCCCTATTTATCTACTTGCACCTGGGGGTGCTTTCGAACTGCTAGGTGGGCAGGAGCTGGGAGCGAAAGACGGGAGCTCACCCCACCGCGGGGATTCGAACCGCCGACCATGCGATCGGCAAGCCCTAGGCACTGAGGTTTTACCCACAGCGCCACCTGCGTCCCATATATATATATATATATATATATACATACACACATATATATAAAAACAGATGTACATATGTCTCCAGAATGGAAAAAAAGTCTTATCTTCTATATGTTACCACAAAGAGTAAAAATAAGATTATTCCAGTTTCCCCATCCCCTCCCCACCCCATCTCTGGATCTACTGGTGTTTGTTTTTAAATATTTGTTGTTGTTGTTTAGTCGTTTAGTCGTGTCCGACTCCTCGTGACCCCATGGACCAGAGCACGCCAGGCACCTCTGTCCTCCACTACCTCCCGCAGTTTGGTCAAAGTTTTTAAATATAGTAACTATATTTTCCTTATGTAGATCTATACTACCCATTTAAACTGTTGACATCTATTTTATTCTCAAGCATCTCAGCCAAAGAATCCTGGGAAATGTAGTTTTTTCTGTAAGCATCCTAAATATACTCAAGGAAGAATCTTTCTACCCCCTTTCATCTGTAGTTGCTATACAGTGGTACCTCGGGTTACAAACACTTTGGGTTACAGACTCCGCTAACCCGGAAGTAGTACCTCGGGTTAAGAACTTTACCTCAGGATGAGACCAGAAATTGCACAGCGGTGGCGCAGCGGCAGCAGGAGGCCGCATTAGCTAAAGTGGTACCTCAGATTAAGAATGGATCTCTGGAAACAATTAAGTTCGTAACCAGAGGTACCACTGTATTTCCCTGAGAAATTTAAAATCATAATGATGCTTGACAAGTCTCCCTGGTCAGTGAGTTCCAGGGTCTGGGTACCAGGAGAACAAAGGCCTTTTCTGAAATGCCTACCAGACGTACCTGAGATAAAGGAGGGATTCGCAGAAGGACCTCTGGAAAAGGACCTTCTAATTCTAGCCAGGCAAGGACTATCCTTTGTCTAGTATTTGCTCAGGTCATTTAGTTAGCAACTGGAGCAATAAATTAGTCATAGGGTCCAAAGAACTAGCCCCTCTCAGCAGCATTGCCGCCACATTCTGCATTAGCTGAAGTTTCTGGGTCCATTTCAGAGACATATGTAAAGCACTATAGAGCAGTTCAGTCTCAGGATAATGTGTTACTGTGGTCACCCAGCATGAAGACAGTTGACCCAAGGCAGTGGAGGTTTAGGAACAGTTTTCTTTCTCCTAGATTAGCTACCTTCCCAGGTTGAGAAGCCACATTTGCCCCTAGATAGATGATGATAGATAGATTGATAGATAGATGATAGATAGATAGATGATAGATAGATAGATAGATAGATGATGATAGATAGATGATGATAGATAGATAGATATAGATAGATAGATAGATGATAGATAGATAGATATAGATAGATAGATAGATAGATAGATAGATAGATAGATGATAGATAGATAGATAGATGATAGATATTATATGACCATGGACAATTGGATCACTTACTTTATATGAATGCACCAGAGGATTAAGAAACATTCATTGCAAGGGCACAACTTTATAGATTCTTGATCAGTGCCAATTTAAGATACATGGCAATATTTCTCTCCTACTATCTCCATGCTTGCATACATATGGGATTCTAAGTTGCAAACTGGAAAACACATTACCTTTGAATTCACAGATACGTTAACTCTTCTCACTTTTCCTCTTCCAATCACTTTGTCCTCCTGCCTCCTCTGCCCTGTTGCAGTAGGACAAAGCTGATCGCTACTACAGGCAATGGGTGGGGAAGTTGTTCTCTAGATTGGTGTCTGATGGTTCTATCTCTGCATCATCCAGAAAAGGAACATATGGAAACAGGGAGTGGCAGGACTGGGTAACATGCTTGTTTCAAAGAGGCACATTTAGCCATCACAGAGTTCTGTTCTCTAGAACAGTGTTTCCCAACCTTGGGCCTCCAGCTGTTTTTGAACTACAATTCCCATCATCCCTGACCACTGGTCTTGCTAGCTAGGGATGATGGGAGTTGTAGTCCAAAAACAGCTGGAGGCCCAAGGTTGGGAAACACTGCTCTAGAACCAGGCGTATTTTAATTTGACATCTTGCCTATTGCCTTTTCCATTTTCTCCAGATCCCAACTGAGGTGTGTTTGGTTTCCGTCCTTTCATTATGTGCTCTGTCTCAATAGTATCAATAGAGCTCAAATTGCTTTCACAATGGAAAACTTATTTTAAAAAGGAGGCGTAATTGGTTCCCATAAAAAAGCAATTGTGCTATTCTTTCAAGGGATTTTAAAAGGTGTGGTGATTAGGGCATTCTTATCTGTAGGTTCAGAAAGCATAGATGTCTGCTGTACTAAGCAACCCTTACTATTGTGTTGACCTATTAAATTTAAGCCATTGACCTCTCATTTCTGAATTGTTATGATTTGGATATCATGGTAAGAAATGTGCAAAGTGGACCACAACACAATTACCTGGAATGCTGAAGTACACTAGTACTGTATGAGACTTGAACAAGTTAGTTTGAGTAGGAACATAGGAAGTTGCCTTACAGTGAGTCAGACCATTGGTCTAGCTTGCTCAATATGGTCTCTCACTGATGGGCAATGGCTCTCTAAGGTTTCAGGCAGGGAATGTTGTCCAATTCTACCTGGAGATACCAGAGATTCTGCATGCAGAGCAAATGCTCAACCCCTGACCCCCTCTTCATTAGTTAATGGTTGCGGGTCTTTCTCTCTTGATACTTTTTAGCTCAATAAATGTTTTTAGACCCTTTAGCTTAATAAATATTTATAAACAGGGTTCCTGCATCTTTTCAAGTTGCACAGAAGGGGAAAGGGGGTCAGGGGCACCTTATTATGCAGATGGAAGATGATATTCTTTCATATAAATACAATACAGGTGCACATGCTCAGTCTTCCTTTGCATCTGATCGGCCTCAGTATTCTTTTTCACAAGGAAAAACAACAGACATAGGACTTAGGGTCATGACTGAAAAATAAATCAGGCGTGTGAATCCCTAAGGGCAACTTAGTTGCTTGAGAACAACCCAGGAAGATGGATGTATAATGTGGGATCACTGGAAAGAGCAGGCAAGCGGCTTTAAATGTGATCTGAGCCAGGGCAGCCTTAAAAGAAGCCAATTAACCTGCTGTGCAGACATGACCCTTATTTACCATAGAGATGATCTTTGGCTTTATCTCTGTTGGTGCAAAATTTGCCTCAGCTAATTAAAGAGGCCAGGTGAATGACATTAAATGAGCTCAGCCAGAGGAAGAAAAAAGCCTTTCTGAGCCAGAAAGCAGGAGCACCAAGAGGTTAAGAAGTACTGGAGGAGTCAAGGATAGCCTGGAAGGAATTTGAACTGAATGGTGTTGTTTGTTTGATAGAGCTAGTGAGGAGCTTTTGGGTCTTTCCTTCCAGCAAAGCCCCTTTCTGGACAAGTCTCAAATATTGGCCCTTTTCTGGTGGGCAGTCACGGTGAGAACAGGATGCTGGAATAGATGGGCCTTTGGTCTGATTCAGCAGGGCTTGTATGTTTACATGGAGCTGTTGCTAATTTGGCAAATTATGCAGGTTTCATTTCATCTCTACAGGAATAACCAAAGCCCACCTTCCCTCAGGAATGGAGCCTGGCAGCCCCAAGGGAAGAGGTTTCACTAGCACCACACTAAATTTCACCAGTGCGCGGTTCCTCGGTGGACCACATTAACTAAGCTTTATAGCTCCTTAAACACAACCTGGATCATGATTGCACTATTGAGCAATGGCTGAATTCTTGTGCCCAGTGAAATATCTGAAACCCACTTAGGCTGCAATCCTATCCACACCCAATTAACATTTAAAGCACACAACGTCCCCCAAAGAATCCTGGGAACTGGGAATTGTAGCTCTGTGAGGGGAAATTACAGTTCCCAGGATTCTTTGAGGGAAGTTGTGTGCTTTCAATGTGCATTAAAGGTACTTTAAATGTATGGTGTGGATCTGACTTTCTGAATATTATTATAATATATTTAATATAGCCCTCTTTTCTGCCTGACAGGACTCAAGGCAACTTATGGATAAAAACAAGAGTCACTAAAAGCATAGAAAAAATATCATTACAAACTTTAATAGAATTAAAACTATGGAGATATATAAAATCTGTTTAATCAGAATAAACATTTACAGGATTGCACTATAAGTTCCAGTAAGAATTGAACGAGTTACTAGTTGAAGGATTATAACCAATAGTGGAAATATGGTTTGGAACTGTTTACAATTCTTCAGGAAATGGAATTTTTTAAATATAATCATGAATAAAGCTAAGGCCATGCTCATGCAATCTACTTAGCTCGCCAAAAGTGAAGTCTGAAACATTTTTCCTCATTCTCCCTTTTAGCACTATGAGAGTTAGTAATGTGCAACTGCAGAGCCTAAAACAAATACTTTTTTAAAAAAAAATTGCCAACGTTAGTTTCCTTGAAATACTATACCCTGAGACTAGGTTGTTCAGGTCTACTGGGGGATTTTCATAGCACATTTTTGCAAAATTATTTTAATTTCTTAGAACATAAATTAATTGGTATCCTAATTATTAGCAATAACTTCTGACTGCTACAGGGCATGGTAAAAAGTAGAATTAATTAAGATGGTGTAATGAGAAAAATATTTGCCATCCCTTAATAGAAGCTATTATGATAGTAAGGAAAGGAGCTAACAGTTATTTTCATTGGAAGCAAAGTGGCTTTCAAAGTCAGGAATGAGGAGCAGGATCAAATTTCAGAAGGTTTTTTTTTTAAAAAAAGCCCAACAACAACAACAACAACAGATAATAGAGGTGTGGCAATACTCAAAATTATAGAGGTCCACGGGTCAGAATTTGCACAGTGTATAAGTGATTGCCACACTTAACCCCTGTGACTGCTGTAGGAATTGCAACTCTTCAGAGGCATTTGCCTGGAAATTGGACCAAGACATGGTTGCTCTGTTAGAAATGGTTTCTGTAAGAGAAAATATTATTTAATGGGGACCTGGGCTTACGAGATCTGTAGCCCAGCAAAGTCTGGAAAGCCACAAGTTCCCCAGGCCTGGTTTAGTAAGCATTGTCCCGTTGATATCAGTGTGATTTCCTTCTGAGTAAACATATATAGGTTTGTGCTACTAAAAGAATATTCTGGGAAGTTTCTGGTTCAAATGTGATTTAAGCTACATACCCATTGGGTTGCCTTAGGTAAACTACCATTTTTTCAGTCCGCCCACCCCACCCCCATTATCTTGTTATAGTAGCTTCAGACTGCATTATTAAGGCTGGCATCTTATAAATGCTTGAGCTCCAGCAATATTTTTGATTAGCTTTGCACCCACATATTGAGCATAGAATTTTATCTTCCAAATTTGAGTGTTGTTTTTTTAAAAGACTTGGCTTCCCCATACATGTTCAGATTTTGGTAGGCGTCCAATACAAAGGTTCATAAGCTTTTCAAATATTAAAGGTATCAAACTATCTTACAAACTGGCAAGTGCGAATTGGCGCAAATACATTTTTTTAAAGGGAATTTGATTTTTTTTCATACTATTGGATTAATTCCCAGATAGAGGTCAATTATACGATAATGCGGCAGTGCCGTTGTGGGAGATCTCGGATCTCTGCTGTGCAGTTATTACCTTCACTTGCCATGCAGCATGTTTTCATGGTGATTATGGGATGCGATGTGCATTGAGACGGTGTAGTATAGAGGATGGAGACTGCATGTGACCAATTGAGAAGGTCCTCTGTATGAATCTTGCATCTGCCGAGAGGCAAGCCACTTTCTGGCATTCTCGGCTCCATGTTTGCCAAATATGTAGAATAATTATTGCAAATACAAAATAAAGGGTTGGTTCCAAAAGCTCCCTTCTTCTGACTAAATGAATCTTCGGCCAGTACGACATTTGGATCCAAACCATTGTATGTGAAAACTTATATAATCTGAAGGTGCTAAATACCTTTTCTTCTTTGTGCTGATATGTATTATACACAAGAAATGCTCACAGAATCATAGAATTGGAAGGTACCCCAAGTGCCACCAAATCCAACCCCCTATCTCAACACATGGTGTCCCATCCAATTTGAAACCATATTGGAACCTGCTTAGCTTTGCAAATGTACTAGCAGTTTTATTGCTTCACCGCTAGGAGGATCTCTGTTTACTTGCTTAAGTTTTAGTTTCCCTCTTAGCTTCTAAAACCTTTTTAGCGATTTCAGGAAGTTATTTAGAGTTTATTTTACATTAGAAAACCTCAAGTTAGGTCAACAGTATTGCTCTAATTAATTGCAATAAACCAATTAGGCCAATTAAGTGGATATAATTAGTACAATAAATTGTTCTCTCATTTCAGTTTTCTTTAATAATTTAGTTATCACGTGTTGCTCTTTTTTTTTTTTTTTGGTTGCTCTTTATTAGTTCATCCTGATCAAAGTTATTTTCTTCAGCGTATGAGCTAGTTAATTATTAACAAAAGGCTCTAAATTGTTAACGCTTCACCTGTAATAGTTAATATCTTTATAACCAGGTTTGTATATGCCAAGATGAATACATCATCCACTGGTCACATCTGGGGCTCAGTAAGGTTGCAATCCTAACCCCACTTACTTTGCTGTAAGTTCCATTGAATTCAGCAGAACTTATTTCTGAGCAGTCATGGTTAGGATTGTGTTGCGTCTTAATTTTGCTACCTCCCCATGGCTGCCAAAACAGGAGTATTAAAGCATCTCCTGGTCACAACATGCATTCTTGGTGGTGTACTATTCGTGGATTGGCTCGCTATAAGTGTTGCATACCATCTTGAGAAGAAGGAACTAATTGAAAAGGATCGGCCTCATCCAATTTGCATTTGGTGAGATTGGGAGCAGATTCTGGGTTCTCAAATTCCTTCCCATCTCTTCTCATAATGGCTATAAAGGCTATAAACATCCTATGTTTGTTCAAAGGTGGGATCACCCCATACATTTTATCAAACTCTCCTATTTTTTCCAAGGACAAATCAAGTGGTCAAAATGATACTAGCCTTCTTTGGTTCTAAACATACATAGGGGGTTAACTTCATTCCCACAATGATGCAGACACCAATAACACTCTCAGGTGACATTTCATTGGCTGAAGCTGAAGGGGGGGTGTGGCATCTTAGTCATACGTGCTGTTGTAGAGACAAGAACCCTAACTGGCTATGATTTCTGCCTCTGTCATGGAAAACATATGTGCAAGGAAGATGGCTTCATGCCTGAATGGAGCTACTGTGTTGACATGAATGAGTTTATTTCAGTTTCAGGCATTGCATTTCTACATATGATGAAGTATGTGTGGATGAAAGTGTAATTACAGGGGTAATTAATAAAAGAATTGGCTGGATTCCAGCATTTAGGAGCTACAAAAGTAAGCATCAGTATAGTGTGGGAATAATAACCTGCTAAAACTTTTAAAATACCTTTTAGTTCACCACCAGAGCTTTCTTGTTTCTACCCCTCATGGCATTGAACAAATCTCTTTACTTACAAAGTTCCAAAAGTCAGGTTCATGCATTTATCCATGCAGTAGCAAGTAGTAGTAGTAATAATTATTATTTATTATTTATACCCCACCCATCTGGCTGGGTTTCTCCAGCCAGTCTGGACAGCTTCCAACAGAATTAAAATCAGAATAAAACATCAGACATTAAAAACACAGGCAAAAATTATTGGGTTTACAAAATGCAGTGAAAAAGCTCTAAGCACACAGTCTGAGCTTGTAGCGAGCAAGCTCAGGCATGTCCTATCTCTGTGAGTTCACATGGTGAAAGAGAGTGATGAAAGAAGCTTCACTTCCTTCTTCCCCAGAGGTGAGGGGGTGTGACCTGAGTCTAGCAATACAGTTCTGTGGTCTTAACCCCTTAAGTAGCATTACACATGTTATATTTACATGAGACTGCAGTTTCCCACAGAAATGTGCTTAGGAAATAGTGGGGATGGCCCGAAGTAATGCCATGCAGTCTGAACAGTGCTACACCTTGGCTGCTCCACTCTTGCAAAGGCTTGAATATTTACAAAACTGCATCGCCCGCCACTTCTCTAAAGAGTTGCTGTCTCTAGAATTGTTTGTCTGCTTAGCTTGGGGTTAATAACATCTCTCTCCTTTTTAGGATGACTGGGTAATACTGACATTTGGAAGTTATATTGTGAAAGTCCGCTCTTTTAGCTGTTCCCATGGAAAGAGCGCTGGCTTTGTCAGCCCTGATGTGACACTTAAACTAACAAGATTGTGATGACTTGGGGATTGCTGAGGCTTTCATCCTAGAAAGAACTCATCACAATCTTCTTTTATGACTGCTCATGTGTTGAACTTGAAGCATGCGCTTAGTCATACCAAGAAAGACCGTAGATCATGTTGCAGGTTTCTGCTGAGGTAGTGAAACTGACTGAGATTGGTGGCTACCAGGAAGAAGCAAACGACCCATGTATGATTAAGTTGCCAGCCTTTCTTGAAATTTAGATTGAATTCTATTCATCCCCCAAATCAATTCGGTGTGTGGGAAGTTTTTCATTATGTTCCAAAGACGAACAGCCTTGAATCTGAGCAATGGGTTGGAATCCCACTTGAGAGAATTTATTCTGAGGCTCCTGGCTGTTACAATCACTAGAATTTACAAATCTGATGTTTAATTGTGTTAAAATAATTGGAGCTTGATGTTTCTCTTCATGTGCTGCAGTGAATCTGTTTATGTTGCCATAGTCAAATATATTACACGTGCAAAGATCTAGTAGGGTGTTTTCAAATTTTGTGTGTAGGACAGGATTTTCACATCAAGTAGTCTTATAGTGGGAAGGAATCTCTGGAAATTTGCCATAAAACTCCTGTTGCAAGATATTTTGCAAAGTGCTATAGGGTACAAATTTACATTTAGGTTTTTGTTTTTTTAAAAAAAACCCATGGTTTCAAACAATACTAATTAAACAGGTCACAGGTTCCACACCTCTGCAGGCAGCCACCTTGTTCTCCTTTTGGTCCGAGGGTCTTCTGGTGGTTTCCTCATTGCAAGAAGTGAAGTTACAGAGAACCAGGCAGAAGGTCTTCTTGGCAGTGGCGCCCTCCCTGTGGAACGCCCTCCCTCCAGATATCAAGGAAATAAACAACTGTCTTAGTTTTAGAAGACATCTGAAGGCAGTCCCATATAGGGAAGTTTTTTATGATGTTTTACTTTGATTTTATAATTTACTGGAAGCTGCCTACAGTGGCCGGAAAAACCCAGTCAGATGGGTTGCATATAAAGTATGATGAGGATGACGACTCAGCAAGTCATACACTCAACCTCACGGGTGTTGCTATGGTAACCCAATGCACCTGACACCCTTATCTCGGAACATCCAGACATGGGGGAAGTGCTAACTCCAGGCATGAGACCAAGCACTGTGTAATTTAACGCATTGCTCACAATCACAGCTACACACCATTCTAGGGTTCACATGTCAGGGGCAGGTGGAACCAAAAGCAACACTGGAGTGAGCAACAGATGCAACACTTACCTTTGTACACTTGGTAGATTTAATCCCAACCAAATCAGAGCCAGATATTTCTATACACACGCGTCTCTCCACTCGCCATCCAGGCAAGTCAGAGGCAATATCAGAGTTCAAGGGCACATTCCAGCCGGGCAGAAACACTTGGCCAGGGCATAGAACAGGGCATGGGAGAGGTGGGGCCTGGGGAGAGACCTTAGGAAGGGCCATGACTCAGTGGGATAGCACATGCGAAAAGGTGCTGGCTCAATTCTCGCATCACCAGGTAGGTTTGGAAACCCTGGAGATGGAAGCTTATTGCGTCAGCCATGAACCATTGCAATTTGTATACAGTGTACATAAAGCATTTTTAAAAACTGCAAATTAAAAGGGATACAAATTAAGACTCCAAATGCCACGGTGGCCCTTATTTTAATAGCAGCCACTAAATATTTTGTGTACTTTATTGTCACCAGATTGTCTCAGTCTGCAAGGAGAATCACATAAAATCACATGAACACCTTGGAAAAACTGTTGCCACTTGCCTGTTGGTGTGGAGAAACAATACTGAGCCAGATGGATCACTAGCCTGATTTGATATTATTATTATTGCTATTTCAATTTATGTACCACCTTTTATCCAAAGATCCCAGGGCAGCTTTATACGCACAACGTCCGGGTATTGCTTTTCAAGTATTCAGAGCCCTTCATATGCATTTTTAAGGGTTTGTAATCCTTACAACAAGCTTGGAAGGTAAGTCAGTATCTTTATTCTCAGTATTGTACATTGTGGGGAGGAAGAGCTGAGGCTAACCGAGTGGCTTGCCTAAGGCCACCCAATGAGTTCATAGCAGAGATAAAATTTGAATGGGGAATTCCTGATTCAAAGTTTGCCTTTAACCATTAAACTGTATGGACCCTCTATCTGATTTTATGATGAAAATGTTTCTTTTCACTCCCTTAACAGCTCAGGCCTGCATCCGCACCCAACATTCAAAACACTACTTTGCCACTTTAAACAGTCCTGACTTCCCCTAAAGAATCCTAGGAACTGTAGGTTGCTGACACAGACCCTCCAAGTGTCCCTATTTTCCATTGATGTCCCTGATTTAGAGAAGCCATCCCAGTTTCTGATTTGATCCCAGAATGTCCCACTTTTCTTTAGGATGTCCCTATTTTCATTGGAGAAATGTTGGAGGGTATGGAGTTGTCTGATCCCCAAGCCGTCTGAAGGCAATCAAGTATAGGGAAATTTCTTTAATGTTTAATGTTTTATTGTGTTTCTTATATATGTTGGAAGCTGCCCAGAGTGGCTGGGGCAACCCAGTAAGATGTGTGAGATATAAATAGTAAAATTATTATTATGGAATGGGACATCCCTCTTTTCATCTGTGAAATGTTGGAGGGTATGCTGACAGTTATTAGGTGACCTCTATTTCCCCTCACAGAGTTCACAATCAATTCCTCTTCTGAGGGAACTCTGGGAATTAGAATAATAGATTATAGAATTGTAGAGTTGCAATAGTAGTTGTGATGGGAAAGGAGGTCACAACAACTAACAACTCCCAGTGCTAGGGTTGCCTTATTTCAAAAAGTGAAAATTCACACACAGAAGTTGAGCTTTTTGGGGGAGGGGGCAGAGTTGTTGAGCTTTCTTTGCAAAATCTTAAAAAGAAGAAGAAGCTATTTTTAGGGAAATTCACCTAAATCTTGAATTACAACATTTCAGAATGGCAACCCTATTCAGTCTCCTTTACAAACTATATTTCTGAAGATTCTTTGGGGGAAGCCGTGACTGTTAGATTGGTACAAGTACTTTAAATATATAGCACAGACGTGGCTTGATTCTCTCTCTTCCAACCTCCCAGGCCTACAGTCCTAGTATACCTATGTAGTTCCACCTCTTCCTCTTAAAACAACCAACCACCTTGACTTTTCCCATTGGGTCTTTTGTTTCCTTGTCTTCACTCCACCTGAAATGGAGCTTGAGCGCCTGTATCAGATGCTGCTTGTATTTCATCCCTTGTTACATTTGCCTCTCCCATTCCTTCCTGCCCTCCCTCTTTTCCTCTCACACTTCAGAAATACAACTGTAAGCTCCTTCAGACAGGGACCTGTATTTGTTGGCTTATAGTTCTTTGCAAAGTGTCAGGTGTATTGGTGTATTTATAAACAATAAATGCATTAGCAACTCAACTGACATATTGGTATAGAGCTTTGCTGAAAGAATTTGTTTTAGAAATTATTGGTATTGTGAAAGTGGAATAAATGTATACCATTTGTGCTTTCTTGCCCCTGTTTATCCCACCGTTTCACCACTGAAAGCTGTAATTTTCCCTCTTGTGTTGGGATAGCGTCTCTCTATAGAGGACCACTAAATCTTACTGTCCCATAAATATGTGAACATAAATCTGTGATTTATTACAATTTAGCTCCTCTTTCTGTGAAGGAGGTTTACTGCACTGAGACTACTCATTAATCTCATTCATAACCCATAGTATAAACATAACCTTTTCAATACATAACAGCAAGAATTATGGGTATGTATGATTTACGGTTGCATTTTAGAAGAAGAATGAACTACAAACATCCCCTCTCTTGTAGTTTTGAATGCTCATTGATAAACTGGCAGAATTCATAGAATGTTTTATACACACTTTCAACTTTAAAGAAATACATACAAATTTTGTCTGGTTCTTGTAATGCTACCACCTTGATCCTAAACACATTTATTTAGAAATGTCATTAAAACAGAATTGAATTTGTTTCTTTGTAGCCATAGGGAGGGCTTTGTAACCATGCCTCTTCCTTGACATTTTAAGTTTCATACTTCTTCTTTTTTAAAAAGTAGTTTCTTAGCCTTGCTAAGAAATAAGAGGGTGGGGATAACATTTGATCCAACTGTCCCTGTTTACCAGCAACTTTCCTATCTTCTGCTACTTGTTTCTACTGAATTACTGTCCCAGTTTTGCACTTAGTGTTCCCTTCCACTACCACCTTCCAAGCTAGATTTTAAATGTTGCTCTATGTTTTAAGTGTAACTACAGAATTCTATAAGAAGTACAACTGCGTATGTCATGAGATCATTTAAAGTGATTTGCCTTTTTTCTTAATGTGGGGGTAGGTTGAGGAAAAAGTATATCCCCAAAATGTCCTTATTTGGAGGATATGAAATATTTAGTTTTCTACTCAACTGCTCAATAAGAAGGCTCAAAAAGGCTGAGATTTAAAAACTTTCAAGCATATTTTTCTATATTTACTCATGCCCCCCCCATTTCAAAGTGACTTGTATGACCCTCTATAACCCCACCCTGCCCCTTTCTGACTAGAGCCTTTGCAGGAATTACATGGGATGAACATAATGGGAATTAGATTTGGAAGTGCTTTAAAATTGGAATATGGTTAAAATCTAAGTTTGTAAGCCCTAAACTGACTGGCCTGATTAATAATATAAAACTTTCATAACACCCTGCAGTTGATCAAGCAAGTCATTAGTCTTATGAAGCAGGTTTTGTTCTTCTTCTTAAAATTCCGTTTTAAAACCGTAAGAGGAGTACGTAGCTGAAATTATAAAAGCTTTTGTAGCTTTATTAAAGAATTCACAAAACATTAGTGGAATAAACTGGTGGAGTGGCAAGAGAAGCCTGTTCCACCTGAGCCTCCCAAGTCCCTGTTGGCTCCATCACCAGCCTCCTTGCACTGACCAGGAAAATCTGAAGGAGAAATCTTCACAGATTTAGCTGAATGTACACTTAGAATATTTCCACAGCCAGGAGCCCATAAGAACATAAGAAAAACCCTGATGGATCAGTGCAATGACCCATGTAGTTCAGCATCCTGTTCTCAAAGTGGTCAATGTGATTCCTGTGGAGATGCCATAAGCAGGACCTGAATGCAAACTGTGTCCTCCATCATGGTGTTGTGGTGAGATCACCGAAATTGCCTCCTTGTTGTGGGGCGGGACCGTTTGGATAGCTAGAACACTCCATTGGTTGCCCCTCAGTTGCCAGGGCAGAAATTTGGCCTGTTGGGTCATCTATTGGCTACCAAGGGGCTATTTAAGCTGCTGCATGTCTCTGGGAGCTTTCTGTTTCCTGCAACATGCACCGGATCACCCACCCTCCCACCCTATATTTAGGGCTGTTATTTGGCCTTTGGTCTAAGGGTCGTCTGCTTTGGAGCAGGGGGCCGGTAGGAATTTTGCCATTTGGCTGATTGGCTGGTGTCATTTGGTTTCTGCCTACCGTGTAGCAAATCGTCACGACTTTGTAAGGTTGGCGGTTAGGCATTGGTTCAATGTTTTGGGGAGGGGATGTGGTTGGCTGTGCCTGCCCCTCCATTGCTGCTGCTAGGGAATTCCGTTAAAGGAATCCAGGGGCTCGCCTTGCTTTTGTCTGAACTAGAGCCATGCCAGAGCCCCTGGGAGCATCTGGGGTGAACTGTGAGACTGAACCCAGCTTTGTGCTCCCCCAGAATGCTTTCCCTTACTGATTTCTGGTGGTGCCCAGTTGTCAGTCCTGTTCCTCCCACAGTGCAGGTTCAGGTAGTTGGGAACCATGCCTAAGCAACCACTCACATGCTGTAAAATTATTGCCAAAAACCTTAATCTAAATTTCTGTGCCATTGTGTATTTATTTTGGCATGGTTTGGGGGGGGGGGTTCACATGCACCATGACTCTCCTCACTTGTAATTTCCAGCAAGTGGCATTCAGACGCCAAACATGATATTCTCATTCTTTCCCCCCCACACTATGTCAACATTTTCATTGAGCTATCCACTATGTTCAGTCACAGCTGGTTCAGACCCTATGAGGATATATGTGAAATTGGGATCCCCCCCCCATATGAATCACTTTACACTTACTTACACTGAATTGCACATGCCATTTTACTGTTCAACCATTCAGTTTGGAGAGATCCTTTTGGAGCTCTTCACAATCTCATTTTGCTTTAATCACCCCGAACAATTTGGTATTGAAGTATAGACCCCGTACTGCAGGCTATCAGTGGCTGCTAGCCACAATGGCTATCTTCTGTCTTCACTGTTGGATGTGAGATGCTCTTGAACAACAGTTGCTGGGAATTGCAGGTTGGAAGGGTGCTGTAGCAGGTTCTGCTTGAGGACTTCTCATAGCCTTCTGGTTGACCACTGTCTGAACAGGATGCTGGTCTAGATGTCTCATTGGCCTGAACCAGCATAGTTCTTATAGAACTTCTGGGCCATGCTATACATTCATAGGACTATTCTGAATGGGGGGGGGGGAGTTAGGAGGGAAAGCTATGCTTGGTCTAGAGATATGTCAAATGTGCTAAGCACCCTCTCCCCACCCGATTTCACTCTACTCTTGTCTGACAGCTTCAAGTGACTGCTTTTTTGGTTCTTCCTGAGCCTGAGGTTGAATGCTAAAGTAGGAATAAACATGCCTATTCTGAACATGTTCTTAGACACACAGCAAGATGCTCCTGGGGTTGTGTACTCTGAGAGTATGCAAGCTATGACAAGCGATGTTCTTTGTTCCACTCTCCCCTTCCCATAGGAGGGGGTCATAGCTGAGTGACAGATAAAGTGGTTTGCAAACAGAAGGACCCAGGTGCACTCATTGGCTTTGTCAGGTAGGTTAAGGAAATATATCTCCCTAAGATCCTGGAGAGTTTCTGCCAGTTATCGAAGAGCAAGGATGGAGAACCTTTGGTCTTCCAGCTCCCATCTTCCCTGATCATTATTACTCGAGCTGATGGGAAAACAACATTTGGAATCCCACAGGTATCAAAGCATGTTCTGGAAAGGTACAGAAAAATGACAATAAAGCAGGACTATATATGAATATGATAATTTAAGGAGCC
The DNA here is from genome assembly GCF_964188315.1 of Podarcis muralis. Lineage (NCBI taxonomy): Eukaryota > Metazoa > Chordata > Lepidosauria > Squamata > Lacertidae > Podarcis > Podarcis muralis. The sequence continues at coordinate 100,786,874 of NC_135658.1, read as the reverse complement.
CAAGTTGTTGTTGGTTATTTTTTTAAAAAAACACATTTCCCCCAATTTTGAAATAAATGCCTCTGTTCTGATGCAAACCATACTTAACTAGATGAGCCATTGACTAAATGCAGCATATGTTACATTCTCGTCTCTATTTTCCAGAGACTTTTGCAAGAAAACCCTCTTCAGTGCTAGGTTAGAATAATAGGATGTTCCTACTTTCAGAAGACATTTATTTAAATAGATTGAATTAATTACGTAGCCTTGAGACACTTTAATTTTACCAAGTGAAGGGAGGAGAAAAGCATATTTTATATTCCACACACCATTATATATTGAAATGAAGAAGTAGGAATAATGGAGCAGATTGTTCATGGTGATGAATCTTGAGCCTGAACAGATATAAAATGGGTGTTGATTGATTTTGGTCAGGAAAGGGGCTATGTATAGCCCTTGGGTTGTCTGGCGGGGGGGGGGGGATGCTTGATGACACCAAAAATTGGATGTTTCCTATGGATAGGGGTATAGACATATAAGAACTCTATAGCTGGGGCAGCTAAAAAAAATGGCCCTCTGTATTGGCTACAGAAGGGAAGCGGGTGGCGCTGTGGGTAAAACCTCAGCACCTAGGACTTGCCGATCGCATGGTCGGTGGTTCGAATCCCCGCGGCGGGGTGCGCTCCCGTCGTTAGGTCCCAGTGCCTGCCAACCTAGCAGTTCGAAAGCACCGCCGGGTGCAAGTAGATAAATAGGGACCGCTTACTGGCGGGAAGGTAAACGGCGTTTCCGTGTGCTGCGCTGGCTTGCCAGATGCAGCTTGTCACGCTGGCCATGTGACCCGGAAGTGTCTGCGGACAGCGCTGGCTCCCGGCCCATAGAGTGAGATGAGCGCAGAACCCTAGAGTCTGTCAAGACTGGCCCGTATGGGCAGGGGTATCTTTACCTTTACCTATTGGCTACAGAGTAGGAAGAAACCTCTTATTGGGCTACTGTCTTTAGGAACTGCCCAGTGCACTCCTTTGGCCTCTTATTTCCTTCTTTTGCAGCTCAGTTAGACTTGGTTGACTCTTTTCTCACAGCCTTCTGTAGAAGTGGGATTCAATTTGAGCCAGAGTTTCCAAGAGCGCAGCACCAAAAGAAACAGATGACAAGAAAAGTGTCTGGGAGCATATGTAGACTGCTTTTCCAATGAAAAATAGCAGCTACCAGTTGCACATTGCAGGTCAGAGGCTAGATGTCCAAGCAGGCTTGAGTCTCAGCTAGGCGATAGGAAGCAGTAGGATGTGTCTGGGGTGGGGCTGAGAGGGAAACAAGATGAGGGCATCAATATGTGCAGAATTCATTCTCTTATGCTCAGATCTCCCTTCCTCTAACATGCCTCCCCTGCTGGCTCCTATATTTTGCAAAGTTTCTTGTGCTCCTGGCTAGGGAAGCCATGGCTTGGGGAATAGCATGTGTGTATGTGAGTCACTAAAGTTATTTCATGTAAGTAATTCATCAGTCATCATATGCTGTTGGAAACCAATTACCTTCTTTGTCCTTGTAAGTCAGGTCCTCCATCATGGAGGGCACGTGTTGCAGTAAGATCACCAGAAACTGCCTCCTTGTTGTGGGGCAGGACTGTTTTGATGGCCACAACACCCCATTGGTTGCCCCTCTGTTGCTGGGGCAGAAATTTGGTCAGTTGGGTTGGCTATTGGCTGCTGAGGGGCTACTTATAGCTGCTGCACATCGCTGGAGAGTTTCACTTTCTTGCAACGTGCAGCGGATCACCTGCCCTCCTCTCCCTATATTTAGGGTTGTTCTTATGGCCTTGCTGTGCCTGTCTAGGGGTCGTCTCTTATGGAGCAGGAGCCCGGTAGGAATTTTGCCATTTGGCTGATTGGCTGGTGCCATGTGGTTTTTGCCTACCGTGTAGCAAATCGTCACAACTTTGTAAGGTTGGCAGTTAGGTATTTGGTTCAATGTTTTGGGGAGGGGATGTGGTTGGCTGTGCTTGCCCCTCCATTCCTGCTGCTAGGAAATTCTGTTAAAGGAATCCAGGGGCTCGCCTTGTTTTTGTCCGAACCCTCTCAAGGGGCTAGGGCCATTCCAGAGCCCCTGGGAGCATCTAGGGTGAGCTGTGAGATTGAAGGAGTTCTCGCTCCCCCAGAATGCTTTCCCTTACTGACATATGGTGGTGCCCAGTATCAGTCCTCTTCCTGCCACTGTGCAGGTTCAGGTAGTCTGGAACCAATGCCTAAGCAACCACTCACAAACTGTAATCAATAAAGTTGTGCCCAAAATTTAATGCCAAAAAACCTTAAACTAAAATCTGTGCCTATTGTGTCTTCATTTGGGGGTGGTTTTGGAGGTCTGCACACACAAATGGTTCTACCTAAAAAGCAATTTTCTCAAACTCAGTTTAATGTTCAATTAAGACATGACTTTGGTTGATCTGTGATCAGATCCCTTTCCCTCCAGAACTGCGACCGTGAACAGATTTCCACTTTGATGCTTTTTTTGGAACATATTTGAGCCCTGATCTTTAACTATCATGCCTCGTAGCATGCGGGAGATTCAAGGAGGTCTAACACCAACAATTTTAGACAACTGGCATGGAAGTTTGTACCTGTTCAGGGTATATGAATGATGGAGATGTGAGGAACCCGCTCTTCCTGGAAGCATCACTTGTCTTTTTTTTTTTTTTAAAAGATATTTATTGAAATTTTGAACAGTAAAACAAACTTCACAATAAAAAAAAAACATTATCACAATCAAATAAAAACAGAAGAATACAATAGAAAACATAAAAAGGTAGAAGAAAAAAGACATAAAAAAGACATAAAAATCCAATTTCTTACTTATTGTTTTCATAACCCTCCTTCCTGACTTCCTCACATCTCCCTTTTCTGTGTTCCCTTTTACACAATCATATTCAGCAGTGCCTTACCCTCTTTCAAATCTTATTCTATATTATACATTTCAACTATTATGTCTCCAATTTTTCCCTTTATATCATTTTGTTTAAATTTGACATAATGTTATTCTAGCTTTTTCACCCTTATTCTTGTAAAACATTTTTTACATATTCCTTTCAACTATGTCACTAATGCCATATTGTCTTTGTATCCTGCATCATTTTAGCATTCAAACATTTTGCAATGTTTTTGCAAGTAGTCTTTAAATTTCTTCCAGTCCTCTTCCACTAACTCTTCTCCCAGGTCTCGGATTCTGCCAGTCATTTCTGCCAATTCCATGTAGTCTATCACTTGCATCTGCCATTCTTCCAGAGTGGGCAAATCTTGTGTCTTCCAGTGTTTTGCGATGAGTATTCTTGCTGCTGTTGTTGCATACATAAAGAAAGTTCTGTCCTTCTTTGGCACCATTTGGCCGACAATGCCCAAGAGGAATTCCTCTGGTTTCTTAGGGAAGGTATATTTAAATACCTTTTTCAATTCATTATAGATCATTTCCCAGAAAGCCTTGACCTTTGGGCACGTCCACCAAAGGTGAAAGAATGTTCCCTCAGTTTCCTTACATTTCCAACATTTATTGAAGCATCACTAGTCTTAATAGGTGTTTGTTCTCATAAATCATCCACCAATTTGCCTTTAATTTGCCCTGGGATTATTTTCATTTGGAAATAGAATCCTTCAGTTGTAAAACAAACAACATTCCAAGAAAAACACAGTACCTACTGTAGAACTGGCAAAAAAATGGTCAGAACACATAGACATTTTTTCTGAGAAAATTTTGGAGATTTTTTCCTTCACCACCCTGCACTGCAAAATTTCCCAGGTCCACTGCAGCCTCCCCAGCTGTCCGTGCTTCCTGATCTCAAAAAGTCTATGGGAGGAATTACTTCATGATGTCTTCCCTTCAATATTAATTGAAACCAAGGGTTGGTGCTGTCACTGATTTTGTTTTTAAGGAAAACTTTTAGGGGGGAAAACTTTCTGCACTGATATTTGTAAAGTAAAAGGGTGTTATTATTAGGTAAGGTATAGGACACCTGGATGGTTAAGTCCAGTCAAAGGCGACTATGGGATGTGACGTTCATCTAGCTTCAGGCCTGTCTGCAGACAGCTTTCTGGGTCGTGTGGCCAGCATGACTAAACCGCTTCTGGTGTATGGGGGACTGTGACAAGTGCCAGAGCACACGGAAACACCATTTACCTTCCCACCACAGCGGTACCTATTTATCTACTTGCACTGGTATGCTTTCGAACTGCTAGGTTGGCAGGAGCTGGGACAAAGCAATGGGAGCTCACTCCATCACGGGGATTCGAACCGCCGACCTTCTGATCGGCAAGCCCAAGAGGCTCAGTGGTTTAGACCACAGCGCCACCCGCTCCCTTGGTATTATTGTTGCTGTTGTTGCAATTGTTATTAATTTTATATTATTATTCTTATAATGACAGTAGTAGGCATGATGTAGGGAGCATCCCTGTCTTTTGCATTTACAGGAAAGCCCAGCCGCTGACATCCTGGGGTAATTAAGTGTGGGCACCTGGGAAGACTGCAAAGTGCAGAACATTTGTAGACTCATAAAAATGGACACTCAACAGCACTGCTTGTCTAGCTAGAAAGTTAGCTAAATGCAACAACAAATCCTTCAGCCTACCCATGACAATTTCCTGGAAATTTCTCTCTTTGATTATTTTTGAACACAAATTCTTATCAGTTGATGGAGAATAGCCAATGGGGGTGGCAGGGAATGGAGGAGAAATTTCCAGCACAGAACTAATTATTATTAGAGCTTTCCATAACTGTAATTACAACGTGAGTGTTTCACTGTGTTACAGCTGTTGAGGCTGAACTGTGCCCTTATTAGTAAGCTGTGCGGAACTGCTGACTTCACCATTTTTGCTATTGTATTTATGATAACAAAAAGAGGTTATGAAAATGAATTCACTCCCGGACCCCCTGCCAAGTTAGTTACTGTGATTCACAAGTTTATTATGGCAATAAAACAACATGAGACAGTAATGCTGGGGCCTGATATGTGCTAATGATGTTTCATATTGTTCCAAAAAGATGGTGCAGAAAATGGAAAGTATCCCTGATAATTCTGTAGAGCAGATGCCATGCTACAATGTGTGTCTTTGTGTGTATTTAGACACACACACACACACACACACACACACACACACACACACATGCAAGTTGGGGTTGTAGCACACCAGTAAGCACTCTCATCTGCAATTTGTTCTATACTGTTTGTAATATAGAATTTTATATTGTTCTGACCCTCCCTGGTGAAGGGTGGATAATAAATCAAGTTATTGATGTTAATAGTAATAATAATAATGAATCTGATATGCAGCCATTTAATAAAATATTTGCAACCACCGCCACCATATACTTCTTGCCATTGGATCTGGAGGTGGTTCAAAGCTACAGGATGAACTGGGAGAGTAGGAAAATACTTTTGTGGTTAGAAACTCATATTTCTCCGTTTACCTCTACTTAAAAGATTATAGCATGGATGGGAACTTATAATCCAGCAACTCCTGGAAGCACACATCTTGCATCATCACCGACCACTAGCCATGCTGGCTGGTACTGAAGGGAGTTATGGGAATTGTGAGTCCAATAAATTCTGGAGGGACCCAGATTCTTCACTCATGGCTTATGGCTCAGCAGTGTTAATTCAGGGTGATGGGAGCTGTAGCCAGTGCTATTTCTCTAGAACAGTGTTTCCCAACCTTTTTTGGGCAAAGGCACACTTGTTTCATGAAAAAAATCTCGAGGCACACCACAGCCCCGTGACGTCAGCGCGCAGCGTCACGCCGGGAGGGACGCACGAAAGTGTAAGTTTCAATTCCCCCCCCCCTTGCCTTCCTTCTGTGCCAACTGCCAAAAAGCCAAGAATCGCGGGACCGCCGGCGGAAGGGGGGAGGGCGAGCGGAGGCAGCGGCGAGCCCCGTTCCTCCCCATCCGCCCCATTCTGTGCAAGGAGCGCAAACAGGTGTGAGAAGGGGGTCAAACCTGCGGGTCGGCGCCGGGGAACCTCCAAGCTTTGGGGGTGGGGGGGGGGGAGGAGGCAGCAAAGCGAGGCAGGAAGGAGAGCGCGGCTTGGCTGGGTGAGCTTTGGCAGGGGCAGGGAATGAGAGCCGCGAGGCGGGCGCTGCGGACGGAGGCGCTGCCCGCCAAGCTCGCAGGCAGCCAGGCAGGCAGACGGCGAGAGCCCCGCGCTGGGCGGCCTCTCCTGGGAAGTTTCAAAGCTGTAGTTAACTTTTTTAATTATTATAAAAAAAATTGAATGCTGGAGCACGATTTCTGTTCTCATCCTGAAGCAAAGTTCTTAACCCAAGGTAATATTTCTGGGTTAGTGGAGTCTGTAACCTGAAGCCTCAGTTACCCGAGGTACCACTGTCCCATGTAATGTAGTTTTGTGTTTTTGTGTTGTGAGCCTTGGATGTTAAACAGCCACCACCACCGCAGGCCCTTAAAAACAAGGTACTTTCATATTCATCTTTACTTGGAGGCAAGCCTCCCTCTTCCCAAGGGGGCCACTTCCCAATTCAGAGTGCTTGGCATCCTAAGGAGGGGAGCAGCGCTGGATTTGGGACGCTGCTGGCGGCAGAGGGGCGCAAATAACAACACTGAACAGATCCGTTGGAAAAAGCAGCTGTACCAAAATGAATTATTGCGAAAATGAGGGATATTTGAGGGAGGGGCCGTCAAATGTTGTCCTCGCCCAGGATGCCACTTGAAGGAAGCAGCGGGGGCAGAGGCGGGTTGGAATCCTCTCAGCCCGGCCTCCCTCACAGGGTTGTTGTGGGGGGTAAATGGCGGGGAGCCCCGCCCGCCCCCCCCACCGGAGCTCCTGGGAGGGAGAAAAAGGAATGCGAAAGCGCTAATAATAAAAGCCAATTTATATATGTGGAGAGAGGGAGGGAACCCTGAGGCCGCGTCAGGCCCACAAAGGCGGGAAGGGGCCCCTCAGCCACGCAGGAGGCGCCTGTCCCGCAAGAGGCCGGCAAAGGTCACCTCTGACGCCCTTGCGCCTCCCTCCCTCCATTGCGCGCGCAGCGTGGGGCGTCGCTCACCATCCTCCGTGGCTGCGCGTGGCGGCTGCAGGTCGGCGGGCCCCTCTGGCGCGCGTGGACGGCGGCGCCCCTGGTGCAACTCAGGCACTGGAGGGAGCGGAGCGAGCGGTACATGGCGGAGGCTGAGGAGCGAGGCGCCGCGGGCGGGCGAGGGGGAGGAGGACGGAGTGGGCAGAGTCGCAGCCAATGGGGTGGAAGAAACCCACGTTTCCTTTTTGAAAGAGAAACTTTTAAACGAGCGCGTGGTTGAAGAAGGCGCTTGCCCAGCTCCCCTCTGCGCCTCGGAGGGCGGGTTTGAGCACACGCAATTCGCCGCCCTCCCGCCCTGCGCCGCCGCCGTTTCGCGCTCCTCCCTTTTGTGCGCGCTGCCCCGCCGCCGCCCCATTGGCCGGGTCCTGTCAGCTGATCCTATGTTATTTCCTGTGTGTGTGTGTGTGTGAGGGGAGAATGGAGAGAGAAACCTCGGCACCATCACCGCGGAGCCGCCCCCGGCTCGACGCGGATCCTCGCCGCCGCCGCCCCGCCTCTCGCCGCCCGCTTCGCCCGCCTCCCTCCCACGGCACACCAGGCAACGTCTCGCGGCACACTAGTGTGCCGCGGAACACCGGTTGGGAAACACTGCTCTAGAAAAAGAGGTTCCGGAGCTCATCATGAACTTCTCCCGTGATCTCTGACAATGGCATTGGTGCCCACCTGAGAGGTGCCGGAACTGAGTTCTGGTGAGTTCCAGCTGTTAAAAAAAGCCCTGGTTGTAGCACAAAACTTCTGAGATGAACCAGGTTGCTAAAGGCTGGTTTCAGCAAATGTGGAAGATTGAAACTACAGAGTTTTAATCCAAGTATATTTATTTAAGCTTCAAGATAAGAGAAAATAGGAAGCTGCATCAAAAAAAACAACAACACTTTTCTAACCTGCTATTGTTGGAAGTGCAACAGCGGGGATCATTCATTTTGAAAATTAAGAGTTAGTCCTGTTTGTGTCTAGGTCTGGTAGCCAAGATTGGGATGGGTTGTTTAGCAACCAGGCAGAAGGCATAGTATTTGCTGAGGTAGCAAATGCCCCAATGGGCTGTGTAGTTGTGCGTACAGAAGACTCCCTGCATCTAACCAGACACACCCCCAACATGTGAGGATGAGGCTCTACTCTTCTTCACACCAATTTTGTGAGGGGAGAATGCCTGAAAGGCTTCTTGGATTCTGTGCAAGATAATTTTGCACAGTCTGACTTAGGGATGACCAAAGCATCTTCTTTGGTTTTAGTTGTGTGTTTTTTTACACTTGTTTACACCTGAGTCTCGTCTGTGGTCTGCTGCTGTGAATCCCTAAGTAGTTCCAAGTTCACCAAAATATGTATTTTGTTCACAGGAGGTCTGGAGACTGTTGCATTTTTAGTTTCATTTTCATGTGTGATTGACTACACTGTTCCATTTTCCTTGCCGTCTTAATCTTCTTAAGCATCGCATAGAAGTTTACCTCATGGTATCAAGAGTGTAATTGCTTGCCTCTTCCCTGCTGGGCTCCATGTCCTCTTCATCTCTGAATGTACTGCTAGCGCTGTACTTTCTACCTACTACCACAGTACCCTTTTCTTCTTGTCACTTTTTGTCTCCTCAAAGAAACATCATTTTGCATTTGAAAGGCCATATTGCTTTAAGTCCCAGCACTTCAACGCAAGATTATTGCCTTTTGGGGGAGGATTTGGTCAGTTGATAATAAAATGTGTTGCTTTGTTAAGCACATCCTTACATCTAAAAAGGTATAGATTCTTACATAAAAGAGATGGATACAACAGCAATTTTATTTTATTTTATTTTTTACATTTTCTATGACTGAGACCTTGTATTATTATCTGCTTAAAGAGATAAGAACTGCACCGTGAATGCTTATGGACAATAAAAGTCTGATCTGAGGCCAGATTGGCTAGTCTTGGCACATAATTTTAAGTCCTAAAGCACCCCTAGCATCACTTTGAGAACGAGACATTGGCCTGTATGTTGTTTCCCAAACTGGGCAAGTCACATTGACAGCCCTACTGTTAGGCAGAGTGAGGCAGTCAGCTCAGATGTTGGAGATCAGGAAAAAAGACATTCCCCTCCATTAGAGATAAGAGCTGTGTTTGCCCGAAGCCTGTCATATATCCTCCTATGTTAGCTGGTCACCCTCGCAGGCATTGGAGGACACTATTCTGTTGCCAGCGACCTTTTAAATGTGTTTGTGGGAGGGAGGTTATTGGCTTGTTTTTATTTTATTATGTATTTTGTGTTCTCAGTTTGTATTTTTATGTTGTGATCTTCGGATAAAGGGCAGTATACAAAATATTATTAACAACAATAACAATAATAATGTTGATGTAAGATTCAACAGAGGGACTGCCATTTTGCTTCTTGCCTCAGGCAGCAAAATGCATTGGGTTGCTGCTGCTCCTTTAAACACCCACCTTGTCTCTAGGTCAACAACTGAGGAGCCAGATGGTATTCCTTAGGGGGGCTGCATTTGACCCCCAGGTCACCATTCACAGATTCCCACTCTACCTAATGTTTCAGAAGGTGAATGCATTACAGCAAGACACGCCGACATACAAGCAAACAGAAAGTGCTGACCATCTTAGTGCATGCATGTTTTTCAAGAATGGATGGAGGAAAGTCGGAATAAATAGGACTTATAGTGGGACCTTGGTTCTTGAACTGAATCTATTCTAGGAGTCCATTTGACTCCCGAAACGGTTCGAAAACCAAGGCACGGCTTCCAATTAGCTGCAGGAGCTTCTTGCACTCAGTTGGAAGCCTTGGTAGCCACGGCGGACGTCCAGCTTCCGAAAAATGTTTGCAAACCAGAACACTTTTGGGTTTGCAGAGTTTGGGAGCTGATTTGTTCAGGAGCCAAGCCATTCGACTACCAAGGTACCACTGTATATGGAGTGTCCAAGCATTTTTATGCAATATTTTGTTGAAATCCCTACAACAATGTTGTAAGAAAGGCCATTATTTTATTGTACCTATAGTAATACTGAGAGGGAGGGAGAGTGCATGAGAAAGGCTGAAATAGAGTGTGGCCCACCTAAAGGTCACTCATTGAGTCCACGGCAGAGATATGAAGGTGCCATGAACTTAGATGCTGCTCAGCCGCTGTGTGTCATACTTGCTACTGTATAGTGGAGGACCGGCAGTTAAAAGGCTGTAGGGAGGAGTCCAGAAAAAGATGGGAGGGGAAAATAAGAGGAAATAAGCCTACACATGCGACTTATTCGGCCATATGGAGCCCACCAACCACATATGGCAGTCACTGTGTATATTTAGTAAGCCTTATGCTTTTGCTGCCTGCCTGGCAACTACATAAAAGGTGGTGATCACAAAGATGGCCCACTGAGTTCAGCTTGGTGGGCGACTTCTATGTGCTAAGAAGGAGGAAGAGGAAGAGGAAGGAGTTCCTTGCAGTTAGCCTCCCCAAATGGCACTGCACCAGCTTCAAACATATTGCCACAAATGTTAAGCGCTGCAGTGTCTAGATAAGCATATGGGGAGCAAGTTGTAATATAAGGCATGGGTAGGCAAACTAAGGCCCGGGAGCCGGAGCCAGCCCAATTGCCTTCTCAATCCGGTCCACGGACGGTCTGGGAATCAGTGTGTTTTCACATGAGTAGAATGTGTCCTTTTATTTGAAATGCATCTCTGGGTTATTTGTGGGGTATAGGAATTTGTTCATCCCCCCCCCCCCCGAAACAAATAATCCGGCCCCCCACAAGGTCTGAGGGATAGTGGATTGGCCCCCTGCTGAAAAAGTTTGCTGACCCCTGAAGGGATCCGGTCATCGTACAGTAAGTGCAGTTACAGTTGCGCTAGTGATACTGGAGCGACATGAAATGTAATAAAGTGTTCTTTATTGCTCAGCAATCCCAGATTATGTGTCTGCTTCTTCTTGCCCAGGCACAGCATCCATTCCGACATGGTGTCAGAATAGCGTTGCCACCCATCCTTTAAAATATGGATTTGTTCCGTTTGGGGGGCACAGAGTCCCTTTGTCCTGTTTTTGAAGTCATAAAAAATAAAATAAAATTGTGCACTCACTTGCTTGTCTCGTGTAGCCTGGCTTGCTAGGCACCTCAGAAGTTGAGTCGGCCCTTCAGAGCTGGCTGATGGATGATCCAGGCTAGCCATTAGAGCTCGCCAGCCAGCAGGCTCTTCTGGGTTGGGTGGAGCTCTTACCAATGGCTCTAAGAGAAAGAGTGAAACGTTTCCTGGAGCAGCAGCCTTTGCTTCCAAAGCTAAGTCTCCCTCTGCTTCTCCCTGTGTTTTTAAGGATTCTCTTGGCTTATTTCCACTTCTAGAATGGATTATGTGGAGGCTGCAAAGGATTTGATTTTTGACTCTGGGAACGTGGCAGAAAATTGGACAGTGAAGTTACTGGGCCCATGTTGCTTCCTGTTTTCTCATAATGAAGGGTTAAAAAAAACCAATGAAAGAGTTATAAATGATGCTAACCACTTGAAATTACTTGCCAACCACCCCTGGCTATTCTTTGAATCAGAACTTTGGGGCATGTTGTTTGGTTTCCCAGCACAGAGGCTCAAGATGTAGCACTTAGGTGAACATAAATTGGACAGAGAGGGGAAAAGCAGTACAAGTAAAATGTGTGAATTATGGTGCTGGAGGAGACTCTTGAGAGTCCCATGGACTGCAGGAAGATCAAACCTATCCATTCTGAAGGAAATCAGCCCTAAGTGCTCACTGGAAGGACAGATCCTGAAGCTGAGGCTCCAATACTTTGGCCACCTCATGAGAAGAGAAGACTTCCTGGAAAAGACCCTGATGTTGGGAAAGATTGAGGGCACAAGGAGAAGGGGACGACAGAGGATGAGATGGTTGGATGGTGTTCTCAAAGCTACTAATTTGAGTTCGACCAAGCTGTGGGAGGCAGTGGAAGACAGAAGTGCCTGGCGTGCTCTGGTCCAGGGGGTCACGAAGAGTTGGACATGACTAAATGACTAAACAACAACAGCTGAACATGGATGTCAGATCCATCTTGCTGTAGAAGTCAAAGTGAGCTGGAGATAGATAGATAGATATATATAGATAGATATAGATAGATAGATAGATGATAGATAGATAGATAGATAGATGATAGATATAGATAGATAGATAGATAGATAGATAGATAGATAGATAGATAGATAGCTAGATAGATAGATAGATAGCATGTGCCAAGGCCAGTGGAAATGTTGTACCTTAACTGACAGTCAGCAAAGGTGTATTGGTGTGAACAGGAGCTGATGTGTCCCCAGCAGATATTTACCAGACTGCACAATTATATTTTGATGCTGCCCAGTGCAAAAGAACCCTTGGCCTGTTGTACATGTGTGTGGGAAGCTAAATAGCTTTCCTGGAAATTTTTTTGAAATACCATGCCTTTAAAAGCCTGTGAAAGGTTTTCATGTATTCTGTGTTTCTGAGAAACCAAATTAATCATATTGTGGTTGTTGGGGAAGGGTTACCGTACCAGCAGAAGTCTCCCATAAGGCTGTGTGCCTCCCCTTCCCAGACCCCCCCTCCAGTTTATTCACTTGTTATCCTAATCAATAATATTGAAATTTCATTGTGAGAAGAGAACGCTCCGTGATTACTGCATGCCGTTTGCAGGTCTCCACTAATTCTGCCTATCAAAAATGTAAACAGAGCAATTAAATCACTTAGTCACTCTTGACTCACAAACAAGTGCTGTCAAGGGGACACAGATATGGCGGCTGGGAATAAAGATGTCCCGGTGAGCCCCAATAGTGGTTAATTTGCAAGCTGCCGCATTCCTGGCTGCTACTAGAACCACCATACCTTGCTGATTCAAATGTGTGGAGGGGCAATGGAATGCTCAGAATGCCATGCCATCTTTAGGTTTTTGCTTCGTTTGTGTGGGAGTGTTGTTCCCTGTTCTGAGTAGGGCTGGGCATTTGACAGATCAAAAATATTTTGTCGAATAGTCTCATGTAATGGTCAAGCATTGTTAAAAGTATTCACTTCATTAGACTAACAAGAAAAAATGGGCTTTCTATGACACACCATAATTAAATGTCTCATTTGCAGCAGTTTCTCATGTATTTTGTTCCAACCAGCAAAAGGGCTGTCAAGGACATAAGAAAAGCCCTGCTGGATCAAGCCAAGGGCCTCTTTAGTCCAGCATTCTGTTCCCACACTGGTCAAGCTATGGGGAGACCACAAACATAAAAGGAGCACAATAGCACTCTTCTTCTTGTGATCTCCATCAACTGGTAGACTAGAGTTAATATAGCCACGAAAGATGACCACTTTTGACAGTCTTATTTCCCCACAGGAACATTACAGAGTGGACAACTAGGTCAAACAGATGGGGTACTTCCAGACCCTCTAAGTGTCCCTATTTTCCAGGGACATCCCTGATTTAGAGAGGCCATCCCAGTTTCTGATTTGATCCTGGAATGTCTGCGTGTCCTTAAGATGTCCCTATTTTCATTGGGAAAATGTTGGAGGGTATGGAGTTATCCAACCCCTGAGCCATCTGAAGGCAATCCTGTATAGGGAAGTTTTTATAATGTTGAATGTTTTATTATGTTTTTATGTATGCTGGAAGCTGCCCAGAGTGGCTGGGGAAACCCAGTAAGATGTGTGGGGTATAAATAATAAAATTATCGTTATGGAATGGGACGTCCCAATTTTCATTGGAGAAAAGTTGGAGGATATGTACTTCCTGCTTCCCGAAGTACCAGTATGGAGCCATGGAGAGTCATAGGTTTTCCAGTTGCAGTGTGAATGCTTGCTTGTGTTGCTGTACCTTTTTGGAGGTGCCTGTAGTTATATATGAGCTGGCCAGTAGAAGAAGCCTTCCTGTGCTGCAAGATTTGTCCTAGATTTCTGCAAGGCAAGCAGACCTGGCTCCTCTTGCCTTTGTCAACAAAGGACACCATAAATTTTTTGTTTTGTTTTCGTTTTTTAAAGTAGTTGCCATCTACACAGTGCTGTTATTGACTTTATGCACTATTTGACCACAGTCAAACAACAAATGATAGGGTTTCCATCTAGTTTGGAGGTAAACATTATGACATTTGTCAGTTTGACAGTTACTTGTATTAATATTTTCCTTTTCTAATTGGTGTATCTGGGGCTTTGTCTTGGTAAACTACAGCTTTCTAGATAGTAGGTTGTTGTTTAGTCATTTAGTCGTGTCCGACTCTTCGTGACCCCCTGGACCAGAGCACGCCAGGCACTCCTGTCTTCCACTGCCTCCTGCAGTTTGGTCAAACTCATGCTGGTAGCTTCGAGAACACTGTCCAACCATCTCGTCCTCTGTCGTCCCCTTCTCCTTGTCCCCTCAATCTTTCGCATCGCATGCGAAAGCTCCTAGGTTAAACCCCTACTCTCTCCATGTATGGCTTGGAAGACTTATGTCTGCAACTGTAGAAAAGTGGTGCCAGCCAGTGTGGCTGATACTTAGCTAGATGGACCAGGCAGTAGACTCAGTATGAGACAGTTTTCCATGAGAAAATGATATAATGACATCATTTCTTCCTCTGTATCTGAAAATCCCATAATCACATTTACAACTCTTACATTTTTAATAACAACATTATGTATGTATAGGCCCCATCCCCCATCCCTCTGAAAAAGCAGCAGGGAATGATATAAATTAGATAGATTTGCATACATTTTATATTTTCATAGTTCTGATTTCCACACTTGAGTTTTCAAATGTGTTTGCAAGAGCTGGAATATTGCAGGAGAACAAGAATCATCATGATGGCTGGGAGCTCGGGGAGAGGAATTCCTCGAGTGAAATTCTTGTCCTGGGCCCTGAGTCTGCATTACACACTGTGCATGCTTCTGAGCCCCACCCCACCCCCTTTTGTACATGTAAGGACAGGAAACATTTTAAAGTGAGAGCTGTAGGTTGCTTTGTTCATATTTCACATCACTCGTCACCCTTATTCAGGAAGGTGTCTGCAAAATGATGGAAAAACTACAATGAGCATATGTGTTTATTTTGTCTAATAAGATTAAAATAGATGGGGTTTCCCTTGGATCAGCTGTTATGTTGTGTTTAAAAGCACCCTGTGACTCCCAGTGTTTGCTTTATTTTCATTTTCATTTTATGTTATTTAAGAATCCACTTATTTTAATACTCATGGTTGTTAGCAAGAATATGTACAATCCAGAGTCTAAAACAGAGTCATTTTTCAATATTGTGATATGGGCTTCTGCTTTGAGGTGACCTCTTTCTGGAGAGCAGTGGCAACCTGTACTTATCCATTTGTTCTGTAACTTTTTTGGATCACTCCACAAAACTCTCTTCAGCAAAGAGATGATATTGTTCCTGACCTAATCTGCACGCTCTTTTTGACAGTGTTCACTTCGCTGTAGCCCATTATGCCCTTGCTATCCAAGAAAGGCATTAGAAAGCACTGCTAATAACAAGGCCAGTGGAAGTGATGATATTCCAGCTGAACTATTTAAAATTTTAAACGATGATGCTGTTAAGGTGCTACACTCAATATGCCAGCAAGTTTGGAAAACTCAGCAGTGGCCAGAGGGTTGGAGAAGATCCGTCTACATCCCAATCCCAAAGAAGGGCAGTGCCAAAGAATGCTCCAACTACCGCACAATTGCACTCATTTCACACGCTAGCAAGGTTATGCTTAAAATTCTACAAGGAAGGCTCAAGCAGTATGTGGATCGAGAATTCCCAGAAGTGCAAGCTGGATTTAGAAGAGGCAGAGGAACCAGAGACCAAATTGCAAACATGCGCTGGATTATGGAGAAAGCTAGAGAGTTCCAGAAAGACATCTACTTCTGCTTCATAGACTATGCAAAAGCCTTTGACTGTGTCGACCACAGCAAACTATGGCAAGTTCTTAAAGAAATGGGAATGCCTGATCACCTCATCTGTCTCCTGAGAAATCTCTATGTGGGACAAGAAGCTACAGTTAGAACTGGATATAGAACAACTGATTGGTTCAAAATTGGGAAAGGAGTACGGCAAGGCTGTATTTTGTCTCCCTGCTTATTTAACTTATATGCAGAATTCATCATGCGAAAGGCTGGGCTGGATGAATCCCAAGCTGGAATTAAGATCGCCGGAAGAAATATCAACAACCTCAGATATGCAGATGACACAACCTTGATGGCAGAAAGTGAGGAGGAATTAAAGAACCTTTTAATGAGGGTGAAAGAGGAGAGCGCAAAATATGGTCTGAAGCTCAACATCAAAAAAACGAAGATCATGGCCACTGGTCCCATCACCTCCTGGCAAATAGAAGGGGAAGAAATGGAGGCAGTGAGAGATTTTACTTTCTTGGGCTCCGTGATCACTGCAGATGGTAACAGCAGTCACGAAATTAAAAGACGCCTGCTCCTTGGGAGAAAGGTGATGGCAAACCTAGACAGTATCTTAAAAAGTAGAGACATCACCTTGCCAACAAAGGTCCGTATAGTTAAAGCCATGGTTTTCCCAGTAGTGATGTATGGTAGTGAGAGCTGGACCATAAAGAAGGCTGATCGTCAAAGAATTGATGCTTTTGAATTATGGTGCTGGAGGAGACTCTTGAGAGTCCCATGGACTGCAAGAAGATCAAACGTATCCATTCTTAAGGAAATCAACCCTGAGTGCTCACTGGAAGGACAGATCGTGAAGCTGAGACTCCAGTACTTTGGCCACCTCATGAGAAGAGAAGACTCCCTGGAAAAGACCCTGATGTTGGGAAAGATGGAGGGCACAAGGAGAAGGGGACGACAGAGGACGAGATGGTTGGATGGTGTCCTCGAAGCTACAAACATGAGTTTGATCAAGCTGCGGGAGGCAGTGGAAGACAGGAGTGCCTGGCGTGCTCTGGTCCATGGGGTCACGAAGAGTCGGACATGACTAAACGACTACACAACAACACAACAACAACAAATCCAAGGTCAGGAATTCACCACTGTCCATTGGCATCTATGGGGGACAAGGGGGCAGCCCTACTCCCACCCTAATGGACCTTAAACCTGATTCCTTTTTTAAAAAAAGTTTCTAGCTTTTGGAGAACCTGAGATAAGAGGTAACATGTGCAGGTGCTATTCTCCTCACTTGTTTTGTGAGAAACTAGTCTGTGGGTTAAACCACAGAGCCTAGGGCTTGCCGATCAGAAGGTCAGCGGTTCAAATCCCCATGACAGGGTGAGCTCCCGTTGTTCGGTCCCAGCTCCTGCCAACCTAGCAGTTCGAAAGCACGAAGTTCAAGTAGATAAATAGGTACAGCTCCGGGGGAAAGGTAAACGACGTTTCCGTGCACTGCTCTGGTTCGCCAGAAGCAGCTTAGTCATGCTGGCCACATGACCCGGAAGCTGTTTGAGGACAAACGCCGGCTCCCTCGGCCTATAGAGTGAGATGAGTGCTGCAACCCTAGAGTCGTCCACGACTGGAGCTAATGGTCAGGGGTACCTTTACCTTTAGTCTGCTCCCATAGAAACAATAAACTTGTTCTCTGGCACTAGTTTTTTGTTTGTTTGTAGTAATTATCCCCCCCCCCCCAGCAAATCCCTCAGGTGCCCATGGTGCTTTCCTCCCTGAAAAAAATTCTCCATGTCATTTATGACAGTGACTAGGACTGAGACTTTGTGTGAAAAAGACTCTCAAAGTATTTTCTGAATTTCTTGCTGCTGCTGCCATCTTCAAATTTCTGTACCATCCTGCATATTTCAGGTCCTGCCACCACCCAATGCCTCAGCGGTGAAGATTTATCTCTCTACTTCACTGTACTCCCATCTCCTTTCAACAGAGTGTTGAACAGTTTATGAGCCTGATCTAGTGTCATAGCAAAGAAGTGACGCTTTTAAGTGTGCTACAAAATCCACCCTTCATGCAGGCTCTCCTCAGCCCCCAAACCTCCAGAAGCAATTCAAAACAGGTAGGAAACTGCTCTTGCCAAAGCACTATACACTCCTTGAACTCTTTCCCAGTATGGAGAGCACTTGGGAGGCTCGATGTTGGAAGGAGCAGTAAGGAGAACACTGGATGTTGAACTGAAGTGTTGGGTGGATCTTACGCTGCCTTACCTGCAAAGCAGCAGCCCCTGCAGTGTGACGGTGGGTGGGATCCCTGAACCATGTTGTCAGTGGTGCCAAAAATCAATGTGTGACATTTGTTCTCTGGATTAGGACTCACCCCACATCAATATTCACATGCAAAGCTGCCATAACCTAGCCATAAAACAACGAACAGGGTGGTGATACAATGACTACTGCAATTGACACAAGATAATATCACCAAGGCAACTATCTGTAAACAAACTAAATGGCCATAAAAATGGCAAAAGTAGTTTCTTTCCCAAATAGGTTTTATCTTAAACAATAGCAAACGCAGTAAATAAAGAGTCCGCTTGTGATATACCAATGGTTCAGCGCTCGGACGTCATTCCAGTAATCTGACATTTTGTCACCAAAGAGCTTAGTCACCGAGGTTTCTAGAAAATAATATACAAGAGAAGACAGTATGCAAACAACTTAAAGCAGGGGTATATCTGTCCCCATCTGCATGTTTCCATCGGGAGGAGCATAGAAAGAGGACAGTGTCCTTCAGTTTGTTAACCCTAGCCAGAGCAGAGAAGCTTATTCAGTGGTATAGGGTGAGAAGTAGAACAAACATCCAACTTTTAAAACAAAAGCATGCACTTACCACTTTCTTTTAAACCAGGGGACACTACTTGCTGGGACTGATAGGAACAAATGTTTCATATGAGGCAATCTATTAGTGTGCCACTGCTGGGTTTCAGACTTTTAATCTAATGTGTGTGATTTAAGGCTGAGTTGCCCTGGGAGCACATTGAACCTGAAGTATTTTTGTGCACCCATGTAAGCATCATTCCTTTGCTAATCAATTAATATAATTTTAAGCACATTGTGTGTTCTAATTTTTAAATTCCTGGAGACTGTTTTCTGTTTTTCAATTTCATTTCTAGCATAAGAGCTGTTGGTTGTTGGCAAAATCCTACATACAAGCTGCAAGCCATTCAAACCTCTAGGCTGAATGCCCTGAGATCATCTCAGGATGCTTTGATTAGTCTCTAGAGGATGGCTAGGGCTGAAGATATCAGTGCCATTAGTCTCAACATGCCTAACCTGATCCAGGGAAGCAAGGCAAGGTCAAAGCGCTGTGAGTCATTATTGAAATGCTGCCTAGCTCCTTGGTGTGGCTTTAAAGTTCAGAGGAAACACAGACAGATAGATACCTACTCATATTAAAGGGATTCTTATTTTTTAGATATAGATTAAATTCCGTGAACCCAAGTTTAAGCAGACCACAAAGTTTAACCTCTGGTTCTTATGGCACATTTTTCAAATTGCTGTAGTAAATGGAAATGATGGATGAGCACAGAAGAGTATGGAAGAGGCATATATTAAGAACAGTTTTTCTGTTGTTCTTGTTGTTTTGCCAGCTCAGTTATGCTTATTTAAAACCGAAAGTCATTGCTAAAGAAATATTTCAAAATGTGTTGCATTTCATAAACATAATATGTTCAGCAGATTGCTTAAACTCTGCAATCCAGAGGCCTTAATGTTTGCAGTTGTTTACTGCAAGTGATTCCCACAGTCCAATTTGTCTCACAGTTCTATGAGAATCAGTTATAACCAAGAGTCACCTTACACTGATAGAACAATTGTGGGGACATATTTATGTTTGTTCTTTTAACCAGCTACTGTGAAAGTGCAGTCCTGTATGTTACATATTTATCTTGGTCTGGCAGGAGGTAACATATCTTACAAAAACAGGACATTTCAGTATGCCCACTGTAATGCCTGAAAGAAAGCTCTTTCTGCTTTTTTTTAAATGAGGAGTACAAAATGCTACAGACAATATCCTCAGCTGCCTCCAGAGCAGAAATGCAAAAATATTAGTTCCATCAAGTCTTAGAATATTTGCCATTTGAGCATGCGGAGGCACTGTTAGAAAATGAAGAGCGGTAATTTTATGAAATGTTAACTCATAAAAGGAAGATTGTGAGGCATGTTTAGTTACCAGGAAGGTGTTCAGTAATGAGGGAATGTTTCTAGGGAATGATTTCTGGGTAAGCCTATGTGGGTTCAAAACAGGTAACTCTGCAGTTTCCAACCAGATACATTGGACTGTATGCAGTAAGGATGCACTCAGACTCAAGGTATGTAAAAACCGAGTGAAACAAATATTTCCAAAATAGCATGGGGCAAAAGAAATTTCTCCAGAATTTCGAGCAAAGTGCCTGCCACATACTTTACTTAACCTTATGCAACGTGAGCACCTTAGACCTAAGTAGACATACAGGGCAAGAGGGGATCAGATACAGGCAAAGCTTAATTAGGTTGGAACCACCAAATGTCATTTATCAATATTTAAAATGGATTGCTCTTCTATTCGTAGCAGAGATGGTGAGGGCAGGGAGTGAACGAAAGATAAGTATGGTGGGCTGGATGTGATGGACTGGATCAAAACAGATGCAACATCTGATTTGGCCTTCAGAGGCTGAAATTATAGTAAATTAAATAAAAAGACCCCCCCCCCCAGTGTCTTGTATTCTATGTTCTCTACTACCTGTTAAGAACACAGCAGCTATCTATGTACCAAATCAAGGTAGATTTTCAAATGTGACCTTCTGTGTCCCTTGACTTCTGCGCAGATGCACAGGTTAGAAATATTTTCACCCATCTACATTGTGACTACAATTTGATGAAGCGTTGATACAGTTTCATATATAAATTTAATCCTGAAATTCAGGCATGTCTGTCCTTAAGCTTCTAAAACAGATAAAATAAAAGGGAAGATCTTCATTAGATATAAAATGTCTCTTTTGATCTGGAAGTTGTGTTTTTGCGACTTTATTACTTACAATACGCTGGGTATTATTTTATTTTTTTATCAATCAGATAGCAGCAAATTGAATTTATCAACATCCTAAGATAAACATAGTTTCCCTCGGCAGTCTTAATTCTCCGTGTTATTTTGCTTTAATTTTCTCCTCAAAGTTATCTGTTGCAAGACATTGTCTGTCCCTTCTCTCAGCAGTGACAGTTAGATTCCCACTAGATCACAGAGCTTTAGTGATGTTTGGAGGAATGGGGTGTAATTTGAATGTGAAGAATATAATTTAATGAGAGGATGAAGAATGTGATTTAATGAGAGGAACTCTTGCAGGGCACTGAAATTAATCAAACATCTGAGAGTTCTTCAGGAAGACTTAGTATAATTCATATTATTTGGGAATGTGGCTTTTGGGGTTGGTTAATGTTGCAATTGAGCTATGCTAGGCCTTCAGCAGTTGTGACCCACCAGGCTGCCCTCCAGCTAAGTGTGTGTGGTGGAGCTCTAAGGCCTCTCTGCACCTGTTCTTGCTGCCTGCCTGGCACTCTTGGAAATGAGTCAGTGGTGGTTCAGGGAAGCAGTGGTTCAGAACTTGTTCAGAACTGCACGCCTTCCCCCTTCTCATCCAGCAGGCCATAGAGCCTCCACTCACCCACCAGTGATCCTCAGAAATACCCCCTTCTTCCTTCCTACTCAAGGCTTCCTCAGTAAGGATGGTGGAAAGCAGGAAGGGAGAGAGTTAGGTCTCCTCCTTTACCCTGGGACATCAAGATTACGTTTTTTGCACTGCTGTTATCAGTGTGCATGTGTGTTCCAGTAATATAGAGATCAGGGGAGATTCCTGATGGCTGGTGGCAGTGGAAAAGAGGGCAGTGAGGTCCCTTCCTGCTTCTGGCACCTGGCATGTTGCTCACCAAGAACCAATATGCTTTAATGATTTTATTGTGCACCACCATGAGATAATTTTATTGGATTGCGGGTTTATAAATACGCATAGATTCATAGAATTGTAGAGTTGGAAGTGACCCCGAGGGTCATCTAGTCCAACCCCCTGCAATTCAGGAATCTTTTGCCCAAGGTGGGGCTTAAACTGACAACCCTGAGATTAAGAGCCCCAGGCTCCACCAACTGTGCACTCATAAATATAGAGGCGAAGGTGAGGTGACTTCTCAGGCTGCAGGATCTACAGGGGCAGCAGATCCCGGTTTAGATCCCAATGTAGATCTTCACTCATCCCTTCTTCCCTGGCGGTGAGGGAGGTCTCATTTTGTGGTTTGCCTCAGGTGCCAAAATGCCTTGGGCTGGCCCTGTCTCTAAGACCTGGACCTTTACTACTGGTAGCTGCTCTTCCAATGAATGTCAAGCAAGCACCGAGAGTACTGCTATTTAGATGTCTGCTTAAAACTCACCTGCTCTCACCCAGGCTTTCCCTGATCCAACTGTGTTAATGTATTAGTTTGATCTCCTGATGTGGTATATATTTTGTGTTTGTCTTATGGAGGCAATCTTATTGTTGCTTTTATGCTGCTCCCTGCCACTATGTTTTTCTTAATGCTAGTGGCATAGAAGTTCTTGCAAATAAGGCAGTTTTGCCATTTCTGTCCCCGGGTTACATATGCTTCCCGTTACATATGCTTCAGGTTACATACGCTTCAGGTTACAGACTCTGCTAACCCAGAAATAGTACCTCAGGTTAAGAAATTTGCTTCAGGATGAGAACAGAAATCGTGCTCCGGCGGCATGGCAGTAGCAGAAGGCCCCATTAGCTAAAGTGGTGCTTCAGGTTAAGTACAGTTTCAGGTTAAGAACGGACCTCCGGAACGAATTAAGTACCCAAGGTGCCACTGTATGGGCAAAGACACAGCCCGCAAAGCCCTGATGGCTTGGTCTTGCAGAGTGGGACTTTGGAAGACCTGAAGATCATGCGGTAGAGCACACAAAGTGCTGTGCAAAGTGTTGAGCAGGACCACACCATGGCTTAATAGTTGGGTCTTGTCAAGCCCCGTGCAGAGAGCTCCCTGAGACCCAGCTACTGACTTTTCATTGCGTCTTGTGAAGCCCTGAACAAAGTAGCCTACAAGCCCTCTTTTGGCTGAGCCAGATCTTTCAAGACATCCCACATGGTGTCATCCACAGCATGATCTCAGCAGCAAACGTGGCCACTTTGCTGCTCACCCCTAACTCCAGGTCATTTACAAACAAGTTAAAATGCACAGGTGACCCCATTTCTTACATTTCTGCATTGGGAGACTGTACGTTTATTCCAACTCTCTGCTTCCTGTTCTTTAACCAGTCACTAATCTATGAGAGGACCTGCCCTCGTATCCCATGACTGCTAATAACAAGGCTTAATCAGAACTTTCATATACCCTTGTATGACCTCAAACACAGTACTTTTAAATGATGTTAGATTATACATTTTTCAGCCAGTTATCAAGTGAAGAGCAGACAGTGAATCAGAGAAGGATCAGAGTCAGCTGTGATAAATTCAGGGGAGCTCCTCTCTTCCTGCCCATGTATGTAGTGTCCCTCATTCCATGGAAGATGTGGGAATTATATACTTCAAAGTAAAATTTGCCATTATAAAATGGAGTCAATGTTCACACACCTACATGATGCTTTGCTTTTGTCCCAAGTGTTTTGAAGAAAGCTTTATAAAGCAGTACGAATAATCTGAAATGCAGCTGATTAGTCTCTTTTAAAGCCTGCTCACATCTAAGACATCCTCCTGCTTAAACATATCAAAGAGATATTTTTGTGTGTGCATATTTTTAAAAGACATAAATCTCTTTGTCGATGGAGTGGGCTAGTTTTCTCTTCCATAGACTGTTCACACAAAACTTAATGGAAATTATTTCATTTTACTGGCTTTCTTCCAATCCTAACCTCACTTACCTGGGAGTAAGCCCCATTTAATACAATAGAAGTAAGCAGACATGGTAAATATTATGCTGTTAGTCAGTAAGTCTTGTTAACTTCATGTTTACATTCCATAGAAACAGAGATAAGCTAATAATAATAATAATAATAATAATAATAATAATAATAATAATAATATTTCCATGTCTCTATTCTCCTCTAAGTTCATGGGCTTCACAAGATGTGTGGCTGTCACTGAGGCTGCCTGCAGAGATTTTTAAAATTAAAAGTTTCATTTAACTTTTTTTAAAAAATATCTGCTTTTCTGCTTAAGGGAGGAACAATTCCCTCAAAGCTCTTCAGCAGTACATGGGCAGCCTTCTGGACAGCTACACTGGGTGTTTCTTGGAGAGAGAGGATACGCTAACGAGTCTCTACACACAAGCAAGCACTGGTAAGTTATGTGTGTACCTGCCATTTAAGGTAATAAGTTTCAGCTTTCTAGGAGTCCATTATCTGAAAGGGGGTGAGTACATGCACACATTTAAATAAAAAATCTGCAGTCTATTGAACATGGCTCCTGTGCACTAGCTTCACATGGGACACTGTGGAATGACACTTATGTTTGATCTATTTTTGTTGTATAACCTTACTCTAATTCCCTTTTCCAGGAGACTCCATTACATTCCTCTTTCTCCCTTTGGTTTTCTTCCACCATCACCACCACCCTCTCAGTCTGCCAGCATTCTGTGGCCACTGAGCATGCTCAGTTTTCCTTGAGCTGCTTCCCCACTCCCCCTTAACTTTTTGCACTTCTGCAAACCTCAGCATGAGCCTGCTGTTGCTTCTCTCTCTTTTTTGCAGATGGGTTTCTCGCTTAAAGAGTTTGCTTTTAGTGCAGATGAGGAATATATGCTCACTGATACATTTATTTTGTTACTGCGTTATGTTCTGCTCATGCAATAATACCAGCCAATGCAGTTTTGTTTGTTCTTCGTTGTAGTAGTAGTAGTAGTTGTTTTTTTAAGTGTCCATGTTAATCTTTCAATCATTCAGGAAATTTCTTTTAAATGTGGGTTGTTTGAATTACAAGCTTCATTTGATTGGTGTGAAGTTTGCTATGTTTGGCTAAGCGCTAAAATAAAAGAACACAGATGTGTTGCATTTCTTAAGCCAATGCAGGATTGCCTTGGTTGGCAGCTGAAATAATAAAATAGGACAGTGCATATATGCAAGATGTCAGCATGATCTCTTATCTGTCAAGTTCTGAACTGGGCATAGCACTTTGATGAAAAGGGAAATGACAGGTAATAAGTAACTTGGCAATTTATCAGCAATTTTGAGAGCTCAGAATAGAAATCAACCTTATAATGCCATCATCTCTGGTAATATAAGCAGCAAGATAAATGTGCATTTTTAGAAACATGGCACAGAACATGGCCCTTAATATTGAATGCGACTTTCACTTTATTTACAGCTTTCATCCAATGTGAGCCTGAGGGTATGCACATACAGACAAATAACAGTACCAGGCGTACATGTGTATTTGCTCATAACCCATCTGCATAGCATGACTTACAAGATGCAATAATTTGCTAAAATCATACCTAGGTGAGCTATAGAGTTGTCCTGTGCACATGCAGAATGCAAGACCTCCACAATTTGTGGCCTACAATGCGAAACACAGCCATCAACCATGAAGGAGCTGGAGCAACCAGATGGGCGGGGCATAAAAAAAATTCTTATTCTTATAACCCACTGGGAGTTTTGCTTCTTCCTTGAGACTAGAAAAACCCTGGGGTTGTCAGGCACTTGCCAGGCCACAATTCATGGCTGGTGGATGACATCTGGCTTGAGGAGCTGCAAGTTTTAGATCTAGGTCAAGTGCAAACATATGAGCTGAACCTAATAAACATTCATTGGCCAACTGTTAATTTGTCCCCTCTCAAATTTGCATGCATTTCAACAACTTTTAACCATTTTATCTAAGGGTCATTTCCTTGTGCAATGTGTTAAATCTTCTGTTTTGTCCATTCCAATGTGGACACTCTGTTCTTTGAAATGCTCTTGCATATTATTAGCTTGGAAACATGAGAGGGAGACTGTAATCCTGCTCATGTCCTACTTGTCATCTGGTTAGCCACTGTGGAGACAAATGTTGGGCTGACCTTTGGTCTGATTCAGCAGGGCACTTCTTATGTTCTTAACAATGGGTATTCTGTTTCATTGACTCAAAATTATGGTGGTTTTAATCTGGTTGAATTGCAATTGTGTTATTGCTTTCCTGAACATTTGAAACTGTGGTTAAGGGAACACAAGAGGCTGGTATGAAACATACCCAGTGCAAGTTAAGCCAATGTAAAGTACACCGGATCTGAATTCTGTTGAGGAATGGGACTACTGCTGGTTGTGTCAGCCTAAGCCTTCGGAAGGAAAACAAACCTTTAAATCAGTGTTTGAGTTACACTACCCTTTTTGCTGGTTTAAATTACACCTGGCTGCCAGGTGATGTGACCAAACTGAATGGGCTTAGGATCCAGCCTATGTCCTCCCTCTCTTGTCCTGCCCCTACCCTGCTCCCCCGAAGACCCCTTTTCAGGGTTTCCTTCAGCTGAGTCAAGGATGAGGGAATGAAACTGGCACAGCCCAACTGGGCAAGGAAGTTCCTAGTGCAGCCAGAGACCCACTGGATCCCTACCCTGGTAATATTGGTGGATCTTGCTATAGAATTGCTCCCTAAGTCACCTTTTAAGAATGCTTAAAATATTTCATATAACGTAAGTGGGGAAGATTTACAAGAAACCTTTGATTTACTTATGTTTTCTTTCTTTGTATGAGAACTGAGTCATTCATTCCTGAGTATATTTTTTAAAAAATAAATGTACTGCTATCCAGCTACTCATAAACCTTAACAGACATCTTATTGTATCCAAAAAAATACATATTTGGACATCTGGTCTAGTAACTAATTTACCAATGAAGATGTGCATGTAGATTAATGGATATACATCTTTCTCTTTATTCCAGAAACCTTGCTGGTGTTACATTTTACCACCTATCTTTCACCCTAAGGTCCCAGGTTGGGTTACAATAAATTAAAACACAATGCCAAAATCAGGTTAAACAATGGTTAATGATGTAGCTACTGCAGATCTATATTTCACAAGTGTTTGATAGCTAAGACTCACTTTTTCTGATTTTAAATTGGAGACATGCTTCACACCTGATTTATTTTGGGGTGTGAAGGAGTGTAGCTACACACCGCCAGTGCTTCTGCAGGAGTCTTTGTTCTGAGCATCACTCCTCTGCACACCTAAAAGAAGACTGCCCCATTAGCCTTCAACTGGTGTTCTGTGATTCTGCTAAATGGGCTGACTGAGTGTTCACACCGTTCTATCTCTTTTGGTCGTTTTAGATGGCTACATTTTCGGGTTTCATAAATTTATTTGTTTTACTTCTTTGATTGGTCGGATTTTATAGTTTATTCATTCCTGAACATGTCTAATTCAAATCTGGTCCTGGGTTTTTGTTTCTTTCACTTTGATTTAATTCAGGTATATAAAAAAATTAAAAGCTCTTGACTGTGAGACCTTTGCCTTTAATATTTCTGTGGGTTCAGAATCGCTCTTGTAAGAAGAAACTGTAGAAGAGCTACCTGGAGATATTTCACATTGGCATTTTCTCTTTTAAAGGTACTTTGCCAGAGTTGAACAAACCCATAGTGAGCAAATGTTTCCTTTCCCCCCATATCTGATAAGCAGAGTGAACAATGGTCATTACCAACTCTGCAAATAGCTGCTTATTTTAGTAAAGGTCATAAAGTCAGAGTTGGCAGGCGGAAGCATATTGAGGCTGCAATCCTGTACACACTTACCTGGGAGGAAGTCCCACTGAACTCAGCAGGGCTTTGGTTCCATTAGACTTGCATAGAATTGCACTGTTAGAGTGTGGAGTAATTTGCAAGTATCTTGGGGGGGGGGGGAGCCATTTTCACACTCTTTGCTATTTATCCCTCCCTTCCGAAAGGTTAAAGCAACTTACAGCACTTAGAATCCATCAGCCACAAGCAGAATGTCCTAACATTGATACTAATACTACTTGGTGCCATGCATTGTGAGGTAGTGCCGTGATGTAGCATTGTTAAACTGTCACACTGAAAACCCTTGATGCCCTGAGTAGTTTTGTTCCGGTGTGCTGCAAAAAGAAATAAGAAATAAAAAGGGTAATTTGCATATGTATATCTGAAGGGGGGGGCGCCTTTTAATATACATTAAAAAATGATTGAAGAAAACTCTCAAGAGTTCAACTTCTCCAAGTGTTTCACCAGCTCTCTATCAAGAGTTGCTTGTCATGATGGCTGTATATTATTTCCACCGTGAAAAGCATTATGCATATATGCATATATATATATTTTGATTTTCAGTTTTATACGTTTCAATAATTTTACAATCATTTTAACATTTCAGAACTTGACATCCTTCCCCCTCTTTCTGCAGTTCCTTAAATTTATTTTTAATATTTTCTGCATATCCAAATTAACTTAAGTTGCTCATTTATTCATCTACTTTAAATATATACTCTTATAAAACTTCAGGTTATTACAATAATCCTGCCAATGTTCTTATCTGTTTACAGTTTGTTTACAAATATTCAGTAAAACATTTCCATTCTTTTATAAAAAGCTTGTTATGTTGATTTCTTATTATTCTGGTAAGTTTCACTATTTCTGCATATTCCATAAGTTTAGGTATCCATTCCTCTTTTGCTGGGACTGCTTCTTCTTTCCAAAAAGCAGTATGCTTCTTAATACCGGTTGCGTGGTGTAGTGGTTAAGAGCAGTAGACTCGTAATCTGGTGAACCAGGTTTGATTCCCCGCTCCTCCGCATGCAGCTGCTGGGTGACCTTGGGCTAGTCACACTACTTTGAAGTCTCTCAGCCCCACTCACCTCACAGAGTGTTTGTTGTGGGGGAGGAAGGGAAAGGAGATTGTGAGCCGCTTTGAGACTCCTTCGGGTAGTGATAAAGCGGGATATCAAATCCAAACTCTTCTTCTTCTTCTTCTTGCTTAGAATCATAAGCAGAGAGAGTGGTTTCACTCATGTCCCATTTGTGGACTACGCACAGGTATCTGGTTGGCCACTGTGAGAACAGACTGGTGAACGAGATGGGTCTTTGCTCTAATCCAAAGATCAAAGTACAAAATGTGGTGTTAACTATAAGAGGGTAAGAAAAGTCCCGCTGCATCAGACCAAATTTCCATCTCGTCCAGCATCTTCTTTCCCTCGCCCATTGTTCTAGAGCCTGGTATTCAAAGGAAGGCTAGCTATGATTATGTTGGCTCCACATAGCCACCGGGACTAGAAGCTATTAATAGCTTCAATCTTCTGTGTCTATTTCCCTTTTAGAGGTGTTTAACCTAGAGGTCATTGTCCGTTAGCAATGTGCATTTCACTTTCATTTTAGAGCAAGCAACAAGTTTCTAGCTCTTTTGACTGCAAAGACAGGCTTGAAATGGACGTGGGGAATGGTTGCTTAAGCCTTACTCAGCCCAAAAGATGACTGAATAAGATTTCCAGCAGATGAAAGGTAGGGCATAATTGTCCTGCATAGCTCCTAGCCTGTTCTATGACTAGCAAATATAGAATAACAATATGTAAAATAAAAATAGTAATGCAAATAGTTTGGATTTGCATAATTGATCATGATTGTGGGATTCTGGACACATAATATAGATTGTCAAAATGCAGATTATTATTTTTTTTTATTTGAAGTTAGCAGACTACACAAATATCAGGTAACCTGGTTGTCAAAATTATGTTTTCCTTGTCTGTGAATAGTACATTTCATCTGACAACATTCTGAAATAAGAAAATGCATTTGCATTGTCTGTACCTAATATTTTTACGGTGCCTGGATAGTCATTTTGCCAAGGAACATAGATACACATTCTAATTTCTTTTAAACATCTTTACGTTTTGTAACTCTTTTACTGACGGCTGGGATATGTAGCCTTTATGAATATCACAATAATGGAAAGCAAAATCCCAAACTATCACGCAAAGGCTGCCTGTTAAATAAGATACAATTTAGGAGGTTTTCTTTTTTTAAAAAAACAAAGTGCACTTTCTAAAATAATGAATAACACTTTGAGATGCTCAAAGCTACCAAAATAGATTCTGACACACAATAGATAATGGTAATTTGGAGAGAATTCAAACACTGAAGCCTTTCGTAATACTTTAAAGCTGACACATCCTTCCTGCCCCATAATGGCTTCTATTGCCCAGTGAATGGGCTCTTATAAATATGTGTTATGAAGTGTCCACATTCTGACATGATCAGCTTCTAGGGAGTCTGCACACTGGACTAAGCATTTCATTTTCCATGGTAAACAAGAGCGGGAATGAGGATCTCATTATGGCACACGATGGCTACAGAATATGGCATGAGAACAAACAGAGAAAATGCCCCATTGAATTAGTAGCCACTTGGGCTGCTTAGTTTGGCAGAAGTCTTAGGAGAGGCAAAAGGAGCTTTTCCTTTCTACAATGTGTAATTATTTTATAGAATTCGCTGTTATAAGAGGTGGTGATGGCTACTAGTTTAAAAGGATTTGGATTACTATTATTTTATTTTTTTAAGGACTACACAAATGGATAGAGAATATATCTCTGTAACATTTCTAAACATGATAACATTATAGTGTCTTCATATCTGGAGGCAGTATACTTAAATCACACCAGATGCTAGGGAACAACAGAAGGGAAAGCCATCATTTTGCATTCTGCTTCTATGCTTCAAGAAGCATTAGGCTGGTTCGTCTTAGAAACAAGATACTGGACTACATAGAGCTTTCCTTTACTCCATCAAGGCAATTCTATTTCTTACCCTCTTTACGTTACAGCTAGCAGTGTGGAATGAGCTCCGCTTCCCCAGGACTATTTCACATCCTGCTGTAGTAGTGTAGGAATACATAAACCAGAAGGATGGGGCAAGAGGAAGGTTCCTTTCTATCAGATCGTTCTCCTTTTTAGCGGTGCAAGATGCTACCAGAGACAGGGCCTTCATAGTGTTGGCACTCTGTCACTGGAATACCTTCTCAAAACAGATTTCCTTATCATTTATATACTAGACCAAGACCTTTTTAGTTTACCATGGTCTTTGTTACAAGGCAACAGCATCCCACCTATATGCTGTCCTCACATGTTCAACTTGTTTCTCATGTCTCCATTTTATCTATAATATCAGTGGTGGGGAACTGCCAGATCGTTAACCTTAGACCTGCCAAGCCTCTGAATTTGGCCACATCTACCTGTTAGTCAAGGGACGCGGGTGGCGCTGTGGTCTAAACCACAGGGCCTAGGGCTTGCTGATTGGAAGGTTGGTGGTTCAAATCCCCGCGACGGGGTGAGCTCCTGTGGTTCGGTCCCAGCTCCTGCCCCTGCCTAGCAGTTCGAAAGCACGTCAAAGTGCAAGTAGATAAATAGGTCTGGCGGGAAGGTAAATGGCATTTCCGTGCGCTGCTCTGGTTCGCCAGAAGCGGCTTAGTCATGCTGGCCACATGACCCGGAAGCTGTACGCCAGCTCCCTTGGCCAATAAGGCAAGATGAGCGCCGCAACCCCAGAGTCGGTCACAACTGGACCTAATGCTCAGGGGTCCCTTTAACTTTACCTGTTAGTCACCTGACATCATATGGCATCATCCACAGAGATCTGCTATCTAAGAGCTAATTCATTGAGAGTCAGACCACAGGTGAAAGAGGATTGTGGATGGCACTATGTACCTTCAGTGCCCCACCTAGAATTGTGGCTGCTCCATATAACAAGGAAGGCTGGCTACAGGGCAGTCTCGGACACCATTGCTGACCTCTCAGTAACTAAGGTGAAAGTGGTGGAGGTGGTTTGGGCAGTGGAGAGCTGGTGAAGAGGATTGACATGGTTGTTGAGAAGCAAGCTGGGACTCCTTGATCTGAATCGTGGAAGAGTTCTGGATAGGTGGGTTAACAACTTGCCTCTCCTTTCAAGCTGACTTTTAAGAACCCCAAAAGCTTATTTCTGAGCCAGGCTTTGAGAGAACTTCAACAGAATCCCAAGTGGAGAGTGGACAAAGTTTAAACAGGCCATGCTCTGGCCTGGAGCCAAAGGTGCTGGTTAGTCTCTAGGCAGGGAGTCCTGGGGATTTGCTGCTTGGGTTGCTCACTGAGCAAGTCAGGATCTGACTGCAAATATCATCTACCTGGGAATGTGCGGTCTGCTTCTCCTTAGTGAGAACCACTGTCTTATTGATATTCCTGACTCTCCCTGGAGTTTGAGTCTGCTGTTACTCACAGCTGGGGACATGACAGTAAATTAATAGCAGTCAGAATACTTAGAACAAGTCATAAGTAGAACATGCCAGCTCTACTTAGTTCTACCTAGTGTCCTTGGATAGATTACTAGACACTGTGCCTCTGGATTCAGGTTTCTTACTATTTTTAATAGAATTTCTCAAGGTGTTTATCAGCTTCCCGTTTGTAACCTACATTTATTCAGAGTCATTCAGTCGCTCACCTCTGCAAAGGCTATTTTTAAATACATTACAGAGCAGCTTTGTTTTTGAGGAAGAACCAAAACAACGACAAGCTGTCTACATTTGCAGTTCTGCGGTTTTGCCACCATTGTCAGTAGTGCTCCGTATAATACGTCTCACTAATGTGTTTTTTAGAAGTCTCTTTGTTGCTGTTTAGAATCCCATGCTGCAGAAACAGTATGATGCCCTGATCTGTTTGTTTTATGCTGATTCTCCACTGGAAAGGCAGAGAGGTATCAGGTTTTCACCTCCCATTTTCATTCCATGCAGATCAATTAGTTCATTGTTAAATCTTACCAGTGATTTTTTTCTTAAAAAAATGTTTAGGGGTACTCTCATTTTGACTCAAGAAAACCACCATTTTATAGTTCAAATCGGGGGAAATAGATACAGTAAATGGACAAAAGTACAAAGATTCACAAAATGTTTAGGGGTATGCAAACCCCTGCGTCCCCCCCCAGAAAAAAGCACTGGGTCTTACCCAGAAACTGATCCCACCGTGTTCTCTTGTTACTATTATGTTGTTCTTCCTTAATTGAAGGCATAGATTTGGATTATTATTACTATTGTTATTTTGTGCGATACAGTCAGTACACATGGCATTTTCCAGAATAGCAAAAGACTGGTTCCTGGCCCAAGAATCCTACAGTCTAAATTTTATCAATGGTGGAGGGAAAGGCAGCAGAAAGGTTACAAAAGGAGGTGCAAGAGTCTATTCTTATGCATTATCTGTGGTAGGGTGTACCAGTAGAAGCTATGATATACTGAAGAGCCAACATGATGTGCCAGGAAGGTAGCTGGTCTATGGGTTTAAATCCCCATTCAGGTATGGAACTCACTGAGGCTGGTTATTGTTTATCCGCTTAACCTACCTTACATGATTATTGTGAAGATAAAAATGGGGGTTGGGGGCCTATCCCATGGATGCCCAAGCTTCTCAGAGGAAGGGCAGAATCCAAATATGATAGGTGAGAAATGCCAATTCCTAGGGCAGTGTGTGCTTTGCCGATGCCCCAGTAGCCTTTTCAGCCTTGGAAAGTGCCCCTGTTCAGATACCAGTTTCCATGCAACAAAGAGTGATGAGTCTGTGACTGATGGGAGCAGCTGCCCCTTTCTCTGGTGAGGAGCCAGACTCTCCTCTTCCCACACTGACTTGGAGCTGCTGTGGCTAATCCAGCTCCTCCCAAATACCCTGGTGAGAACTGGGCTCTGAAGTCTGTGAATTGAGGTGCACTTGCAGTGTGCCAGGGAAAAGATGCCAGGACAGAGGACAACCTTGAACATCTACAGTACATCTTATGAGGATGAAAAGAGTTTTTCAACTTTGAGAACTTTTCTAAAAGAACCAAGCGATCTTGCTGCCTTATAAAATGGTGTGCACCATGGACGCTGCAATCCCAATTATGATGTGTGTGTGTGTGTGTGTATGACACCAGTGTACATCAAGTTTAGTGAACATCTTAGAACCTCTTCTTATGTTCAGTTAAATTGTAAAGGATGAGCAAAGCTCTGGTTTGGCTTTCATTTTATCTGTTAGAACTCATTTGCCCGTTCTGCTTCTTTGCGTCAAGAAATAATTTTCCTACAAAATGAAATGGTTGAGTGACATAGAAATTAGGTTCTCCCTGTGTGTTCAGGCCTGCCTCGGAGGGCTGGTGCCGTTAAAAATAAAAGGATAAATATTCTCATTAAAATAACCCATTGTGTTAAATTCCACTTGATCAAAACCAAAATTTACAATACATCTACAAACAGCATGAGTGGGCAGATTAATATCTTCCTGTGCTTGTATAAATTGATATTGCAATGTCGGGAGCTTTATAAGTACCTGGCTCTCAATGATAGTAGTCAAGCAACAGCTGTAAGGGAAATGATTTCAAATGCGTGCATAATAATTTCTTTTCATGATGATCAAACCTTGTGAAGAAAAAGTAATTTTCAAAGGGGCATCACACCTACATGTCATCTGCATACATATATTAATTAACTCATGCTTGTAGAGCACTTTCAAGATGAAAAGAACTGTTTTACAGCTAAGTCTTATGGTTAGATTCAGCAGCATATCTGGCCTTCCAAACCCACCTATCTTGTTTTCCTTTGGGTATTTTATGTAAACAGAACAACCATATTGGAAAACAAAACACTAAAAGTAGCCAAGTCTTGGTGCAATCCACAGAGCAAAATACTTGCACCTGGGTTTTCATAATCAGGAATATTGATGGGAGAGATTCACCTCATATTACACACAAATGCGTTCAGTTCCGCTTGGAGACCAATTTATAAAATGAGTAGCATCTTCAGATGAGAGAATTTAGACTGGAGAAGTGGATGGGACTGCTCAGCAGCAGGAGCAAGACTTTGAAACACGTCAAAATGGAAGCAAGGTCCCACATTAGGTTCTAAGTAAGTTCATTTATAAATAGGTACCGGTCTGGTGGGAAGGTAAACGGCGTTTCCGTGCGCTGCTCTGCTGGCCACACGACCCGGAAGCTGTCTGCGGACAAACGCCGGCTCCCTCGGCCTATAGAGCGAGATGAGCGCTGCAAGCCCAGAATCGTCTGTGACTGGACCTAAGGTCAGGGGTACCTTTACCTTAAGTGCATTTATGATTGCCACCAACAATTAGGTGAACTGAATAAATGGGAATACCTTGTTTAATAATAATAATAATAATAATAATAATAATAATAATAATAATATCAAATGGAAAATATAATCATACCTTAAATCCTGCTACTATCTACCAACAATTGGACAATGTCATCATTTTAGCTCACTTTATTTTAGGGCCAAATCATACATTACCATTGCAATGTGGTGTGCACACAACAGGATCAACCTGAGTTACCCATCAGTAATGTCTTTATGCAGAAATCAAATGGGACTGTATAGAAGAAGCATATGGGCAAAAGGAACAGCATTGGCTTGAGGAGTAAGTTGTCATCTTCCAGTCCAGTGCTGTCTTCATATAGCATGCTGATGCAGCTTGTGACCTGCTGAGCTGAATGCAAAATGTGAGCTCCTAAATGATCACCAACAGGCAGACAGTAAAGGGAGGTTTCTTGGGCCTCAGTGGGTGGAACTGTGTTCAGCTTTGGTGGCTCATAAGTTGTGCAGGCCTGCTGCCTGAAGTCCATTGTAGATAGGAGAGGTCAACAACTGGGTAGAAATGTCTTGTTCACTTGGCCTGTCAGTGGCGTGGGGTAAAACTATGGGTTCTATATATGTGAGAATGAAGCCTTAGAAGAGCTAAGGATAAACCGCCTAGTTGCAAGACCAAACGTGTCATGGATACTCTTGAAAATTCAACCAGTCTACTTTGCAGAGTCTGTAATTCCTGTTGTTCCCCTTCCCAGCAATTTCAAATTTGAGTTTTGACTGCACCGAGCAGTGGTTTCCTTGTCGTATTTTGTGAATTAGTTGAAACATATCTTCCTTCCATTAAAAAATATCTTTTAGAACCTGACATTTGTTTTATAACACACCATGCCTCTGTGGACCTTGACTCTAAGAGCTAAAGTTCGATTAGTACTTGAAGTACTTAAAAGATTCCACTATTATTAGAAGAGGACCCTGTAGAGCCGTTACGGAAAGGTTAAGGACCTGAGTACAAGAGCTACATTGTCATGCTATGATTCTAGATGGTAGCACCATTTTCTTGCAAGCCAAGCATCTTCTTCTTCTTTTTTTCATTTCAAGACAAAACTTAGAATCAATTCTTTAATCAAATTAAAAATGGATAAGGTGCTTCAAGTGTGGTTTGCCACTTAAAAATAATGGACACTCCCCTACAGATTTCTATCTGCCTCATCATTTACCTCACAAAAGTCCACTGTGCCACTCGGGTTTTTCAAACAAACAAACAAACCAAGGTACCTGGGGTGCATTTTTCCATCTCAGAGTAGCTTTGGCTGCCATCCTCTGTGCATTTACTGGGGAGTAAGCCCCACTGAAGCTAATGGGATTTCTGAGCACACATGTTTAGGACTGAACTGTTGGTTGTCTGCATGAGTTTTTGGCACCGTCTTGCAAAGCAATGGGGAGAATCTTCAGGTTGCCTTCATGGATGTTACTTCTACATGCTAGCATCCCATGTTGCAGAGCTACAGGCTTTGTGGGTAAGGCGAATAGGGTGTCTTTTCCCCATGTAGTCGCTAGGAGGGCTGCTGCTGGTTGGATGCCCACATGGTCACGTTACAAGCTGCATGCAGGATTGTCTCTGGTGCTGCTAGCAATGGGCTAGCCTTGATGATTACGTGTGACAGGATGATAATATTCCCCTCATCAATTGGCAGGAAGATACATACAACTAGCCTACCAAATGGCTGCATGCAAATTATTGTAGGATGCCACATGGTGAAAGCTCATTTGTATTCATTATCAATATAGGTAGATGTCAGTCTGGTTGCATCATTTTCTTACAGGCCTTAGGCAATAGAAACTGGTGTGAATTATGCCAGAAAATACATCTGAGCTGTTAAGCAGTAAAATAAGATAAAAAAATTCCTCCGAGCTTTAAGAGTTAAATTTTATTCAACACAGAATTGGAGCTCTTACAAGCCACTGGACAATGTCATTTAGCAATCTGACAAACTGGCTTTTTTGACTAGATAAACTCTAGCAACATGCTGGAAAATAGATTAATATCAAACATGTGCAATAGCATTTATTTTTTTCTTCTGAGCCGTGATCAAGTTGCATATCCATCTGAGATTAAATTCTAGCTTTAATGTCTGCATGCTAAAATGAAATTTTTATTTACAAAATAATTGAGCATGCTGAGTGGATGATTCAAAAGCTTCCATAATTTACTTTTTTTTAATCGGAAAAGGCAAAAATGCTATTAGCAATATTTAAGATTGATAACAGTGTGTTAAATGGTGTTTTAAAAAATATTTAAGGAAGTATCTTCAAGGATAAAGGCTTGACTGTGCCACACTTCCTTCTATTATGAGCCCATTCATTTAATCTTGGGGCTTTTAACAGCAGGCGTAATATGGGTAGGATGGCAAAATGTTAAACACCTTTGATATATTGCCTTTCAGCCGAACTCCTGTTGAATAAGTCATTTCAGGATTGCAGTGACTAGATACAATCTTATCATAATTCTTAGGGTCTCCAGATGTCTAGAAAGAATCAATACCAATGTTATAATCCTAAATACACTATTACCCAAAGAGTAAGACCCATTTGAGTCTAGTGGAATCTACTTCTGAGTAAATGTGCACAGGATTGCATGGACTCTTTTCCAGTATCCTTGAGGCTGGATCAGAAAGCTACCAGTCCATGGATCCCTTCCATGCACAGGGCAGGGGCTGAAAAGCACACTTTCACTCTTTGCCTCTCTGGAACTCCTGCCCCACTTCCATTCAGAAATTGCCCCCTTTCCTGGCAGTGTCCCCCATCCCATCTCACACTGAAGAATCAGAGGGCCCTCCTGAACACAGGAGGAGACAGAAAATTTTCCTTCCTTGAAAATTTCTTGCCTTAGGATTCTGACCATTGTGTTTATTTTATATTTGTATGATGTAATGCCATAGGAACGGAGTTCCACAAAGCGGGTGCTGGAATTGGGGACAGGAAAATTCCAGCAATAACAAATGATGATTGGGATCTAATTAACTATTGTAGATGTGCAGCATTTAAAGCTTAGAGGAATTAAGTTCTTTTAAAACCTTGGGGGGGGGGAGGGGGAGAAGAAGTTGGCTGTTATTGAATAAATTCAAGTTTAACACCCCTCCCAGCCTCATAGAGGCAGTTGGAATTTTCTCTGTGTTTTTTTAAGGCACAGAATAATACAATGTTTTCCTTTATTTCAAGAGAAACATTGATTTTACCCCCCAAATTCGCATCATGTTGTCAAGTTGATCAAAGTGAGGGCAATGAAAACAGCAATCTCACTTGAAAAAGATTGAACTCTGTCGTGCAAAGCTACTTTAATTAGAAAGTTTCTGGGGTTTTGCCTTGTGAAATATTCTCTGCATAACTAGAAAATTTACAAAATAAATTAGAAGTGTGATTAGGGAGTAAAAGAGTATGAAAACCCACAAAAAATGTCTTCAAAGCACAAGCTTTTTTCTCATGCTCCACCAAAGTAGTGGGAGGAATTTAAGCAAGCAGACAACATATGTTTCTTCTCCCCCAAACCCCCTGCCTCCCCCTCTGTCAAGAGGCCATTCACAGAAGTACAGCTCACAGATTCACAATCCTATGCATGTCTATTCAGAAGTAAGTCTCATGGTGCTCAGCTGGACTTACTCTCAAGTAAGGACAGGATTGCAAACCTAAGTTCGTTTTCTGACTTGTTGGTCCAACGATGTCTTGTAGATTGTGAGAGGTCCTGGGTTCAGATCCCTGATAACACTTAAGGAGTTTTACCCTGAAGAGTTGTTCCAATATACAGTGGTACCTCAGGTTAAGTACTTAATTCATTGCGGAGCTCCGTACTTAACCTGAAACTGTTCTTAACCTGAAGCACCACTTTAGTTAATGGGGCCTCCTGCTGCTGCCGGAGCACGATTTCTGTTCTCATCCTGAAGCAAAGTTCTTAACCTGAAGCACTATTTCTGTGTTAGCGGAGTCTGTAACCTGAAGCGTATGTAACCTGAAGCGTATGTAACCTGAGGTACCACTGTAATGCCTAGGAATGCAAACTAGGAAGTTACTGGTTCATGCTTGACCAGAAAATGTTAAATGTGTGCCCTCTGCTAGACTGCTCTCTGCCCCAGCTTCTTGCTCACTCAACCTTGCTGCCTCTTCCGCTTCGTACCCCTCCTCCTCCCAGTCTACCCTTTCTCCTCCCTCTGACAACACATTGTTGTCCCACCACCAGTCTCCTGGTGAGCCTCCTTCCCCAGGGGGCTCCTTTGGGGGTTCCCCAGTTGGTGCCTCCCACGACTCTTTGGCATCCAGCCCGTCTGTGACAGATGAGCACCATGGTTCTGCCTCTCCAGTCCATTGCCCTCAGCAAGTTGGAAGGCAACCATCTGCCAAAGGTGCATTATGTATCTACAGAAAGGTTCCACAATGCACAGGGAAGCACAGCAGTCACCTTTTGCAAGTTGGAAGGTGATAAAAATGGCGGTGGAGGGTGTCTGTGGAGATGGCACCCTTGTCCCCACTGCCCAATTCTTGCCACTCACATGTTGACTTTCCTGGAGTTCCAACGCCTGAAGAAGGCTGGAGAGTGTTGAGGTTTTGAGGCAGTGATTCCAAATAAGCAATTGGGCAACACCAATGATCAAGACATGTTAGGCTGAAAACACAGAAGGAGCAGTGAGGGCCTAGAGTAGCAGATTGCCCCTGAAAGTACTGCAATGAATCCTTCGTTGTTGGATACTGATTTTTGCAAAGAAAGCAGCATTACATTCATAGGGAGAGAAAATGGAATCCCTCTGGAAAACATGTTTTTTCTTTTATAACTTGTGCAGCAATGTAAAATATTAAAGAAAACATGTCCCAACCAAAGTCAATTTGTCATTTACCCTAGCAAAGCATCAAGAAACCTAGGACAACTGCTTTAATCCCCCCAACTCTTTTTCGCTCTTCGTTTTCGCTCTTCATTTTCACACACACACACACACACACACACACACACACACACACACAGGAATGTCCCCGCAGAGTCTCTTTACTATTCATGAGCTATATTTTCAAATGCAGAAGCAGCAAAACAAACTGACAGACAGTACTTTATGTTTTCTGAGGTCAAAATCTGGAGCTTCCGCAAAACAACAATTTTACACGTTAGAACTGTTTCACTGAAACAAACTGAGTGGAACAACAAACTGAAATCAGCCTTAGGCAAATAAGAGTTTCAGTTAATACGCTGCCTTAGCTTCTCTCTCTCTATTGTCTGTCAAAAGAATCCCCTAGAGGGGAGCAATTCGGAATCTAAATAAGAGGCTAATACTCAAAATGTCCATGTGTCGGAGGGGAAGGGGATATCTTCAGGATATTAAAGCTTGCAAAATATGAACAAGGTGTCCATGGTTAGCCTGCATATTTTATTGACTTGTAATTTATAACAGGGCTGTACAAGGAGCTTTGGATACAGACCAAATTGTGATCCCAATATAACCCACCCAATATATAATAAGAGGGATTATTTCAGTGGGAAGGTAAAATATTGGGTTTTTTGGTAGGTAGAAAGCAAAATATTGAGCCTTTTAGCAGTTAAACCTGGCCCATTCAATGATTTATTACAATAATATTCACATGGTGCATTGAGCCAATGGATACAAGTGTTCTGGAGAAAGAAGCACATGGAGTCTGAGATATGGAGATGCTCGCTCCCTGCCTTCCTAAAATTATGCCTATGTTTGCATTTGGTGTTTTTCAGCTCATGAGGAAGCAAAAAACATTGCTGCGTTAACAGGGCAACTCTATGCATGTTAAGTACTCTTGAGTTCAAATGCATTTACTCTCATGTACTTTGCGGGGCTGTGTCTACTCAAAGCATAACCCTCTCAGAAATTCTGGGGCAGGGAAAGCTGGATTCTGCAACCTGCATACATTATGTAGATTGAATAAATTTGCATACAGTCTCTTTTAAAAACCATTTCCGTTGCATTTTCAAAGCTGTTTTGCACGGTTCATTTCAGTCTTGCTAGTCATGTGGAAGCGCAAGGAGCGGTGCCAGGCCCTCAAACTTCCAAGCTCAAGTACCAGAAACTTAACTCTGCCACCCCCTCTGGCTACTGGGCTTTCAGCGGATATTGGCCGCACACATTCAAACATAGTCCTTTTCATTGTGTTAGTGTGCTAGCACCACCCACCCTCAACCATGTGACAGTCTGAATAGGGCTAATGTCTTCATAGCCATAAGGATTTGAAACATACATTTTGTTTGTTAAAGAAATGAACATTTATTTCTTTACTCATCAGTATATTTTTTGCACTCCCATGAAACTGCAGGGAACAGTGTGCTTGTGCCTATGTCCTGCTTTATTTATTTATTTAGTTTGCATCCCACCCTTCATCTGAGGATCACAGGGCGGTGTACAGTAAAACAAAACCAAAAAGCACACAACATAATGGCAAACAAATCAATACTCCACCTCCCAGTTTAAAAAGCCATAGATTGTTTAATTAGCCGAAGGCCTGGGAGAAGAGGCGTGTTTTTGCCTGGCACCTAGAGATATGTAACAAAGGTGCCCGGTGAGTCTCTCTGGGGAAAGCGTCCCACAAGTGGGGAGCCACCACAGAAAAGGCCGCTCTTGTGTTTTCACTCTCCAGACCTAGAATCATAGAATCATAGAATCATAGAATCATAGAGTTGGAAGAGACCACAAGGGCCACCGAGTCCAACCCCCTGCCAAGCAGGAAACACCATCAGAGCACTCCTGACATATGGTTGTCAAGCCTCTGCTTAAAGACCTCCAAAGAAGGAGACTCCACCACACTCCTTGGCAGCAAATTCCACTGTCGAACAGCTCTTACTGTCAGGAAGTTCTTCCTAATGTTTAGGTGGAATCTTCTTTCTTGTAGTTTGGATCCATTGCTCCGTGTCCGCTTCTCTGGAGCAGCAGAAAACAGCCTTTCTCCCTCCTCTATGTGACATCCTTTTATATATTTGTACATGGCTATCATATCACCCCGTAACCTCCTCTTCTCCAGGGAAGAGGTATGTGAAGAAGGGCCTCAGGGAAGAGGTATGTGAAGAAGGGCCTCACATCAAGGTTGTAGGATTTGGGGTTCAGGGTTTCCCACAGGCATCTGGTAGGTCAC
The DNA here is from genome assembly GCF_964188315.1 of Podarcis muralis. Classification (NCBI taxonomy): domain Eukaryota; kingdom Metazoa; phylum Chordata; class Lepidosauria; order Squamata; family Lacertidae; genus Podarcis; species Podarcis muralis. The sequence goes on along the minus strand of NC_135658.1, from coordinate 100,744,878 downwards.
TGTGAGTACAGGATGGTGGACTAGATGGGCCATTGGCCTGATTCTGCAGGCTCCTCCTATGTTCTTATGTTCTGCACATGCTCAACCCTGGCTTGGTAGCTTTCTAGAGCCAGTGTGGTGTAGTGGTTAAGAGCGGTAGTCTCGTAATCTGGTGAACCGGGTTCGCGTCTCCGCTCCTCCACATGCAGCTGCTGGGTGACCTTGGGCCAGTCACACTTCTTTGAAGTCTCTCAGCCCCACTGACCTCACAGAGTGTTTGTTGTGGGGGAGGAAGGGAAAGGAGAATGTTAGCCGCTTTGAGACTCCTTAAAGGGAGTGAAAGGCGGGATATCAAATCCAAACTCTTCTCCTCTTCTCCTCTTCTTCTTGCAAATAGATCTGCTCACAGGGCAGATGTCGAACCTGCCAATGATAAGCACCAGGGCTGGAGGCCTCATAAGCCGACCCACTTGTGAAAGAGCCCATCAGAATCCCTGGGCTGATTCTTACTGTTTTGGAGGTTGCACAATGCCTTCCTAATCCATTATGATTCTAGAGAGATTGTGCAGGATGTTGATAGAATAAAATAAAAATCACTGTGTGAGTGATGGGGGGGGGGAATATATATTTTTTTATTTACTTATTTCTCTCCAAACATATGTGATCTGAGATTTAGGAGGGGTTTGTTGCTTACAAATTGTCCAAGCATCCCCCCCCCCCCTTTCCTGATCTTTTTTAACTTTGAAAAAGCCACATACAACTTAAAATAGTGCAAGACACCATGGGAAGCTCATAAAATAGCATGAAGGTAGTCCCCTATCCCATATTATTCAGAGATAAACTGGTTATCAAAAGAGAATGGGTTCTTACTCATGAGTGAAGACAGTTTTTCACCTGCCTTTTTGCCAATAATATTGACTACTTTAAAATAGTAACATTTGGCACCAATGTGTTTTTGATAGGTAGAAATGCCTTTGATTTTATTAGATCAGCCAGCCTACAGCCAGCTCATCTTGTGTCTCTGATATAATTGCTTGTGAGTAAAGCAATACCATCTGTGTGCCACATCTGTGACTTAGGAAATATTTGCCTCTGGTCCCTGGCAAACTGGATTACGATTTTCTTAAGTTTGTGCAAAACTATATAGCTTGCATCTGATGAGGGAAAACTCTAGTCCTTGAATGCTTATGCTATAAATAATTTCTTTTTTGTCTTTATGGTGCCACAAAACTCATTGTTGTTTTTTACTGCAACAGAGTAACACACATACCTCTCTGAAGATTATCTCATCTATGGATTCTGCTTCTGTCTTTATAGTTGTATTACATTTAAAGTGGGGCGTATCGGGTTGATGGTTCACTGCTGCTCTTTGAACCTCCTTGCTAATCTCTGATTTGCTTGTGCTGCAGCTAGTAAAGGTAAAGGTAAAGGTACCCCTGCCCATACGGGCCAGTCGTGTCCGACTCTAGGGTTGTGCGCCCATCTCACTTAAGAGGCTGGGGGCCAGCGCTGTCCGAAGACACTTCCGGGTCATGTGGCCAGCGTGACGAAGCTGCTCTGGCGAGCTAGCACCAGCGCAGCACACGGAAACGCTGTTTACCTTCCCGCTATAAAGCGGTACCTATTTATCTACTTGCACTTAGGGGTGCTTTCGAACTGCTAGGTGGGCAGGATCTGGGACCGAAAGACGGGAGCTCACCCCACCATGGGGATTCGAACCGCCGACCATGCGATCGGCAAGTCCTAGGCACTGAGGTTTTACCCACAGTGCCACCTGCGTCCCTCTGTGCTGCAGCTAGGAGCCTCTTTAAAGTGGCCATCAGTTTCACCTTGGACAGAGGTAGCTAACCTGTGCTCCCCAGATGTTACTAGACACTATCAGCCAGCATAGCCAGTGGGGAGAGATGATACAGGGGCTGGGAGTCCAGCAACATTTAGACACAGGTTAGCCATCCCTTGTGATGAAGGAGGAGTATTCGCCAGGGAGAGTCTCCTATACCCCTTTCATTGTCTGACTCCAACACAACAACCTGCAGTGTTGCCAGGGGTTCTTTTTTTATATATAATAATATTTTATTAAATTTTAACAATAAGGAAATTCCAAAACAACAAACAGAGAACAATAAAAACACAAGAAAAATATAAAACACAACAATACAAAATTGCACAATAGAAAAATACAAACATTTAACCTAACAAAGGGAGAGAAAAAAGATGAAAAGAAAAAGAAACAGAAAAAACAAATAAGCGCACAAAAAAGAAAAACACAAATCCCTCTTTTTTAATTTCTCATCTTTGATTAACTTATTTTCCTGACTTCCTCACGCCTCCCTTTTTTGTATTCCTTTTTGAAAATTGGTTAAGCAAATTCATATCCTATTACTTTATCCTTAATTGTTTTTCCTCCCAAATTATAATTTCAGATTTTTATCTATTATCAATCCAGTCTTACATTATATCTTGTTGCTAGAACCCCTTCATTTCATTTCAATAAATTTTAAATTTCCTCCAATCTTCTTCCACCGACTCTTCTCCCTGATCTCGGATTCTGCCAGTCATTTCTGCCATTTCCATATAGTCGATTACTTGCATCTGCCATTCTTCCAGAGTGGGTAAATCTTGTGTCTTCCAATGCTTTGCGATGAGTATTCTGTTGCCAGGGGTTCTTACTCTCTGGTGGTTGCTGCCACCACCTTCACACTTCTTCTTGCAGCCCAGGCGGGAGGGGGCCTTGGATGCACCAAAGCATTTGCTTTTCAAAAGGCTCTGAGCCAGTGTTGCCGACTCTCCTCGGTCCAACCTACAGACAGATTGCTGGGCCTCTCCTCTTTAAACACCCTGTTGTAGTCACAATTGTAGTCAAAAGTAAAGGTGTGCCTTTTTTTGGATTCAGTTTTGCTCAACCCTACATTCTTATTCTGCCAGCAAGCCTTCATTCACTTGAGGCTGCTGAAGATGCTGTAGGTGACTCCCCAAGTCTTGCATTCTTCCAGAGGAGCCAAGAACTCAGGTTTGGGACATGGGGTGGGGACAAGCACTCGCTACTAACTAGCCCATAACAAATTAATACAGTAGACCCTCAGGTTATGTTACTCTTGAGTAATGTAAACTTCGGGTTGTGAAAGCGGCAAACCCGGAAGTATTTTTCTGGGTTTCGCCGCTCGCGCATGCTCAGAAGCGCTCTATTGCCCCGTGCGCGTGCGTAAAAGCAGCGCCTCTGGATATGGATATTTCAGGGTGTGCACGGACCCCAGGAATGAATTAAGTTTGTATCCAGAAGGTCCACTGTATAGCATTTATAATTTATAAAATAATATTAGCAACATAAGCAAAGTGGCAGCCAAAAACTAAACTAAGCACAGTTAAGTTCATACACATACTCTCCCCACCTCCATGACCCATAATCTTAAATTCTATTTAGCTCTTTAAAGTACCCATGCACATAATGCCGTGGCAGCAGCTCCCTTCTCAAGGCTTTTAGGGCCGGACAGGTGGGAAAAGCCATTACCTCCAGGCCAACATTGAGTCTCTTCCTCCATTGATTTGGAGGGGATGCCATTTGCTTCTTTGCCTTAGGCAGTAACATGTCTTGGGGCAGCTCCAAGCTGTCCGCCTTCCACTTTGAAAACGTAAGTCCTAATGACTTCACACAGTAGATAATGATTCTCTACAACTGGCAATCTTGGAGCTGAGGTTCTGTGTTAGTGTTACAGCAGAATCCTATGTGTGTTTATTCTGAAATAAGCCCCATTATGTTCCGTGGAGATTACTTCCTGGTAAGCATGTTTAGAAATTCCAGCTTTAAGTCATTTCTTTTAAATTTAAATTGCAGTCAGGGTTAATATCACAAAAGCTGCAGGATATTTATCAGGCATAAATATGTAATCCCAAGCATACAGTAGACAGCTGATGATGATAAAATTATTCAGAATATTCCCAATATTAACCAAGCAGCCTTTAAAAAAAAATACCTAAAGCACAACTTGGAATGCAACATTGCTATAATATTGTGTTTTCCTCCAAATTGGAGGATTTGAGTGGTTAACCTAGTCTATTAGCCAGCCTGTTACACTCACATAGTAATTCAGTTTGATGTTTGGAACAGGGAGCCCTCCTTCTCCTGTTAGATTTTGTGCAATATCTAAATTAGTTGTAGCTGGTTTATTATCCCAAATGAAGTATGTTATTTCAGGCAGTGCACATTTGGCTATGTGTTGGGTCATTTTAGACCAGAAAATTAAGCTTTGGTATCGTAACCCTTCTGTTCTGCTATGGAAGGGGGAACGAGAGCCATATTTCCTTTGTGCAGTTTGATCAATATGTGGTTGCTGAATTGCTGTTAATAGCTTCCCCAATCAACAATGGAATTTGTGCCACACCCCACCTGCTTGTACTGGTGAAGGAAATCGTTTTGAATGTGGCCAGTGAAAACATTGCATCTTTTTTAAAGCTGCTGTCAAAAAGCTGCCATTGGGAGCTGCAAGAATGTTGCTTATGGGGAGATCAGTCCTGTTTGCACAGCTTGTTTGGATGCCCGCCTGCTTTTCACTGCTCACCGTATGTTTTTGTAAATAGGCAGTGGCGTAGCAAGGGTTACCAGAGCCCGGGGCCGCATGGGAGGGAGGGAAATGGACAGAGTATGCATTCAACTGCCTAACAGTGTCCACATCACTCAGGAGCTTGCAGTCACAGAGATAAGAAAATAAGAGTCATTCTGTTGTCACTTCCTGGTTTGCATGCAAAAGCCGTTTTCAGCAGAGCCCAGCAACATAATCATGCAACTGTACTGAGGCAGCACCGGGTGTTGAAATTTTGCGTCCCCTAACAATTTTGTGCCCAAGGCAACCATCCCTGTGACCTACCTCATACTAACCATTGTAAACTGTCGTTCTGAAAACCTGTGGTGGTTTTGTGGTTTCTTCTCACAAGAAAACTGGTCTTGTGAAAATACTACTCCGAAATGCCCTACCAGCTACAGAAATGAGGAAGGCACAACCATGCTATATTCACCCATAACACGTATCCTTACTGAAAACTGGGTGGTGCTGGTGTGTATGTGTTTGTGTGTTTGTATTGTGATTATATATATATATATATATATTCTTTTTCAATCTGTGTTTTTTAAAATCTTGGCAGACTTTTTCAATCTCTCTGCGTATAGATATACAAAAAACTAATTAATGGTGCATGTTGTCCAACAAGTTTTTGGTACAAGCTGGCACATATGTATCCATATACCTCTCTTTTCTTATATTGGTTTTATGCTATGATAAGCCCACCCAAAGCTCTTTCAAGTTCTTCTGATGAACTTTGTTCAGAAACTGATTAAAAAAAACAAAAACAAAAAAACCAAACAAGGAACTTGACTGCTTTTTGTACACCTAAGGATGGGACCATCCACTGGAGTTCCCCCCTCTTTCATTTAACAGCTAAGCCATAAAACATAAGAAAATGCCTTAAGTTTCAAGATCCACTTACCATGCAACATTATATCAACAACACAACACCAAAATCTTGTTGTGCAAAGTGAACTAATTAGGCCAGTGGTTTTCAACCACTGTGCGGTGGCACCCTGGGGTGCCTTGAATGATGGTCGGGGTGCCACGGGCAACAGTGGCCTCTGTCCTTCTTTCCTTTCCTCCCTCCTCCGATTTTCTCTTGCATCTCTGCCTCCCAAAGGTGTGCACAGCTGTTTATTGCAGCAGCCCTGGCTATAAGCTCCGCAGGCAAATGGTGCCTTGGGGAGGAACTTCTCTTTGGGATGGAGGGAAGGGCAGCTGAGAGACCAGGGACGGCAGCAGCAGCTGACTGGAGGACTCCCAAGGAGAGGAGAGGAGGCTGAGGAAACACTCCACAAGGGACGGTGTTTGAAAAAGGGTGAGCGGCTGCCAGCTACAAGCAAGGGGTGGCATAATTGGGCTCCTGAGCCCCACGAGGTGCCACAGAAAGGATGTAGTTGGTCAAGGGAGCCGTGGACTCAAAAAGGTTGAAAACCTCTGAATTAGGCAGTTCTTTGGATCCTGGTCATTCTTCTCGGACAATGCCATTTGAGGAGGGAATATTGAAAAGCATGTATCATATGGAATTTGATGGTGAATAAACAAGCTGTGTACCCAACGTATATTTAAAGCACATCTCCTTCCCACCTGCAAATCCCTCCATTTTGGGAGTTGGAGTAGATGATCCCCCGGGGTCCCTTCCAAATCTACACTTCTATGATTCCATCAAAAAAGGAGGATAATCTTGGGAAATGTGACTTACTCCTCATAGAGCTACCACTCCCAGGACCTTTAACAAACTACATCACCCAGGATTCTTGGTGGGGTATGTTTTAAATGTGCTTTAAATGTATGGTTTGCATATAAGCATTTAAGCCTGTGGAAACAGTACTATGTATGTATTTATTAATTAAAAAATGTTATGCCACCCTTCAGGAAAAATTCCCAGGGTGGCCTTTGGTAATGTAATAAAAATAGCAAGTATGTGAAAAACATAAATAAAACAGCAGAAATAGCATTTTTTTTAAAAAAGTGATAAAATTCAGCAGAATAGATAAAAGCACAACTGAGACAACTTACGGTACATGCTAGAATAGCCATGAAAATAAAAAGGAAGAACATAAGAAGAGCTGGCTGCTGGATCATCTAGGCCATCATCCTGTTCTCAGTGGCCAGCCAGATGCCTGTGAGAAACCCGCAAGTAGGATTTGAGCACAGGAGCGACTGGTATTCAAAAGCATCACTGCCTCCAACTGGGGAGGCAAGATTTCCAGCACAGAGCCTAGGGAACTGACATCTCGAATGGTCAACAAATTATCAAGGAGCCTATAAACTAGCAGCCCCTACACACACACCCAGGAATAAGCCTCTGCCAGAAGGTTTCTGCTGCCAGCTGTGATGACTGCGATAGCAAGTCCTCTGCCTACCCTCTCAGTAGTGCTGTCACAGCCAAGTCCACTACTCCTTCTCTTTGACAGCGTCTGGCTTCTTCAAGAAGTAGAGAAGAGGTGTGCAGAAGGAGCTCGCAACTTCCCTCCCTTGAGACTTCTTTGTTTGCATTAAGTGCTGAAAGTGGGTGGTAAGTGGGGAAAAGGTGAATAGATTTGCAATGGGAGCCTGCTGAATGGGCAACACCAAATGTCAGAGTCAGTGCATAAGTGCTGAATGAGGAGTAAGCCACAAGCCAAAAGGTTTGCTATTTCTCGAAGACAGGGGTGACATAAGATGAGCCTCTGCCTCTGTTGCTGGGGAAGCGATTGTCAGGAGCTTCCTACACGTGAGTAGGAACCTGACAGAGACACATGCTCGACTGGCATCTTCTCTCCCTCTTGCTCGGTCGTTCGGGAGCTTCTAAAGCTTTCTCTAGCCCAACATCACAACGACTGATAGCAAGAGGCATCGGCACACTTAGGAATCCTGCAGAGTGTTGGCAGTTCGCGTGACAGACTCAGCAGCGCAGCATTTTGGCTAAACTACTTTACATATAATACACTCGGGGCATTTTAACTCAGCTCCTTCCTCTTCAGCATTAGACAGCAAAGAGAGAGAACAAAGGACAGTAGTCCCACATCACGGAAGACAGTAATACAAACATCCTGTCTCCGTCACTTCCCACTATGTGGAATGAAAACATACACCATCATGTGAGGAAAAACAATCTCATGACTGCAAGCCCAGGAAAGGAATCCTAACAGTGGTGTCACCATCAGTGCTGATTTATGGCAAGACCTCACAAGATTCTGCCAAGATCTCATGGCATCTCACAGGAAATAGGCACTGCTGCAGTGCCATTACGCCAGGAGGCGGCAAGGTGGGTGGCATTAGTGCCCTGAGCTCCTCCAGTAGAGAGAAGGTGTGCAGAAGGGGCTGCAACTTCCCTCCCTTGAGACTTCTTTGTTTGCATCAAGTGCTGAAAGAGGGTGGTACCAAAAAAGGGTGAATAGATCTGCAATGGGAGCCTGCTGAATGGACAACACCAACCGTCAGAGTCAGTGCACGAGATGGCATTAATGCCCTGAGCTCCTCCCTCGTAGGCTCATTTTGTATATGTAGCAGTATCATAAAGACAGGGACCCAGGTGGCGCTGTGGGTTAAACCACAGAGCCTAGGACTTGCCGATCAGAAGGTTGGCAGTTCGAATCCCTGTGACGGGGTGAGCTCCCGTTGCTCGGTCCCTGCTCCTGCCAACCTAGCAGTTCGAAAGCACAAAGTGCAAGTAGATAAATAGGTACCGCTTCAGCGGGAAGGTAAACGGCGTTTCCGTGCACTGCTCTGGTTCGCCAGAAGCGGCTTAGTCATGCTGGCCACATGACCCGGAAGCTGTCTTCGGACAAATAAAGCTCCCTCGGCCAATAAAGCGAGATGAGCGCCGCAACCCCAGGGTCGGTCACGACTGGACCTAATGGTCAGGGGTCCCTTTACCTTTTATCATAAAGACACCACCGTCTCCGTTGTCACTCATTTTAGGGAAGCGCCTGGAACCCTTGGAATCTTGCACTGCCAGGAGATTGGGGTGGCATGCAACAATTCTTTGAAGTCTCATAAGAACTGAAACTGCACACACCCCGGCGTTTATACCATTGGATTCGTAATACAGTGAGCAAATTCTGAATTATGGCAGGGTCAATGTGCTCCTTAGCAGTCAAAAGCACAATCCAGGTGTGAGTGCCTTTTAACCCCAGTTTACCCTCCAACCCATTTAAAGCTATCTGGATATGAGCCTAAAGTACCTATAGGCCCTATATCTTCTTCTTTGGAGGTGAAAGCATCAAGTTACTGTCACTTTTATGCCATTCTCCCCCAAGCGATTTTTAATTTTGAACCTCAAATTTTATCATAGCAAAATGGGTGGAGTCATCGGAGTGGCTTGAAGGTGTATCTAATATGTTTAAAGAAGTGATTAAGCCGGTATTAAAATGGTTTAATACCCAGGTGGAGAATGTAATCACACCCACACAGTCTGCTCTGGTTACTTTATAATCCAGTAGGTGTAAAATTGAAATCCTTACATTGCTATGAGGAAGCTATTTAAAGTAATTAGGCCAAAGCTTTTGTAGGATTGTGCTAGACATAAAAATTTCTAGGATTAATTATAATAAAATGTGGTTCTTATTTTTTTAAGAAGTCGTACTAACTTTGTGAAAGCCACTGCTCTGGTTCAAAGTAATCATAGCCTTTTCTCCTGTGTTTAGGGCCTAGTCACAGCCACAGAACCAAATGCAGCACAATCCTACGCGTGTCTTCTCATGAGTTTGGTGGGTCATATTCCCAGGAAGTGTGCAAAAGACTGCAGCCTGGACATAGCAGTCTATATCAATTGCAAACCATGCTGCAATAGATGGTGCAGAGACATGCGAAGTCTGACAATGTGAAGTCACCACAAATTGAATTTCTGTATCGAGCAACAATTGTTGTTGAATTGAAACTACGTTGGCCAACAAGTGTAGTTTTACCTGAGTGCAAAACTGTGGTGCTTGGGTAAACGGCAATGAATCCTAGTTTTAACCAGGGAGGAGCAAAATACCTACAATCTTCTCCCTGGAAGCCAGTATATCTGTGCTAAGCTGTGGTTTGGCTTATTGCGGTCCCAGTCACAGTGCCACCCGCCCCCTTCTGGTTTTTTTCCCCTTCTTCTTCTGCATTCTTCCTGTTCTTTTCCCAACCACGCTGAGGGCATTCAGCACGGCTGGCTTAAAAGCATCGCTGGCTGGCCAGGCTTGAAAGCAGGCAGGAATTCCCAGATAGACAGCCAGTGACATGATCTCTAACCAATGGTGGCTAGGAGCGAGGAGAAGGCAGCAACCATTGCCCATCCAGGATATGGGCTGAGTAGCCACTGTTACATATGAACCCAGCCTAGAACTGGCTTTATGTAAGGCAGCCTTGGGGAACCCCAAACGAGGAATCACAGCAAGCATTTTATATTGTTATACCATGAAAAGTTTGTTGTATATGGTAGGGTTGCCATACGTCTGGAATTCCCCGGACATAGCCGGGATTCAGCTGTCAGAAACAGTGTTTGGGCAGAAATTGCTGTAACGTCTGGGAAAACCCGGACGTATGGCAACCCATGTTGGCAGTGTAGATTTTGGCGAATATCTTTTTTAAAGCTCAAAACTTCTTCTTTTTTGAGATTTTGGAAAAAGCAACAGCTCGAAAACCTTGAGCATATTTCACTTTTTGAAATATGGCAACCTTTAGTATATGACATCATTCATCAAGAGATATTATGTTTTCAGGATTCAGATCACTACCTTGCCAAAAGGTGATCTTTTCTTGCAGGTTTGTGCTATCGCTAGGTTTGTTTTTGGTGACACTGGACTGGAACTGGGAGTCCTCCTCAGCACCAGGTTCCAAGTCCCCATCTCCCTTGACTTCTGCTAAACAGAGTGAGTTGCAAGTATTTGAAAGCAGGCAACAAATGCCGTCATCCAGAGTCTTCTTGATTCTGAGACTCAGGGGATTCTGGAGGGATTCCCAGAAGCAGAGCACATGTTTTGCATTCAGAAAGTTCCAGGCTCCTTTGCCAGCAGCTGTAGTCAAAAGGAAAAAGTAGGCCTTTGCCTGATGCCCAGGAGAGCTGCTCTCAGTCAGATTTGATAATACTGGGCTACATGGACAAATAATCTGTCTGCTTATAAAGCTGCTTCCTATGTTCTTGGAGTCAGTCCCAGGATACCTCCACAGCCACAGCCATGCCAAACATTTAAAGCACATTAGACACACATTTGAAACACATGGCTTTAAATGAATCCTGGGAACTGCAACTTGCCCCTCACAGAACTACAATTCCCAGCTCCCTTAACAAATTAGAGTCTTTTAGAATCCTTTGGGAGAAGCCATGTATTTTAAATGTGTGTTAAATGTGCAGATATAAGGCTTTGTCCCCCTGCTTGGGCCACAAGCTCCATCCCAGCCTTTACTTCTACATGCATGTTGCATCTCAACATACTGGAGTCTGCATCCTAGCATCCTAGCTTAACACTGGGCTGCCTTTCATTTTAAAGCAGGACATTTTAATCCAATTCCTCTTCGGTATGTGTACTTGCTATCTCTCTTGTGCTTGGTAGCTATACTAAATATATGCAGGGGGAAAACCTCTGTGGTGAAGCCAGCACTGAGAGGATTAAGTGAATCTTTCTATGTACTAAGAGTGAGAATTCAGGATGTGTTGGTTGGACAGGATTGAAATATTTGGCCCATTCTACTTCTTCACAGGGTGAACAAGATTCGCAGAATTTGTGCGCTACGTTAGTTGCAGGAGTGGTTTCTGAAAATGAGTCAGGCTGGGTATACAAACATGCAGTCGAATGAGGTAGGAGAGTTCTGAAGTGATCAAAGAGACTGTACCACTTCAGAGTGCAAGAGGAGGAATGCATTTTGAATGTTCCCATACTTTCTAAAATGGCAACTGCACTTGCTGCCTGAAGTGGTGCAGTCCACTCTAGGACCCAATAATTACTGCAGAACATGACTGTGAGAATGCATGGCTAACACCACCCCTGCACATGCGTCGACAGTGCTCCAGATTTCTCACACAATTAGCTGCACCTGACCTCAGCAGGGCAGCACTGACGACTGGGCCCCACCATATCGTCAGTACAGGTAAACACTGTGGGGGAGCACTGGTACAGTCACATGACTCAAACTCACCCCAACATGCTCCCAGGTTTTATTCCCCAACCCGCCATTTACAGAGTCCAAGGTCCTCACCTCAAGAATTTTACAATCTAAAATTTGACACAGGGATAATAGCAGAAGAAACGTAAAAGTGAAGGAGGGGGTGCCAGCAGGATTAATTTCAGTTACATGCACTTAAGCTTAGTCATTCTTAATAACTTGCCAAAATACATCACTCACCAGTCAAAATGTATAAGCCAAAAGTCTATCACTTGAGAAAGAATTATAAAGTTGCAACATGCATATTACAAACTTTGACAAAATTAAAAATAAGCTGGAACACAGCGGTCTAAATGATAAGTGCACACCATCCTTTATCCCGCTTAAGTATTGTCTCTATAATAATAATAATAATAATAATAATAATAATAATAATAATAATTTATTATTTATACCCCGCCCATCTGGCTGGGTTTCCCCAGCCACTCTGGGCGGCTTCCAACAGAACACTAAAATACAATAACCTATTAAACATTAAAAGCTTCCCTAAACAGGGCTGCCTTCAGATGTCTTCTAAAAGTTTGGTAGTTATTTTTCTCTTTGACATCTGGTGGGAGGGCGTTCCACAGGGCGGGTGCCACTACCGAGAAGGTCCTTTGCCTGGTTCCCTGTAACTTGGCTTCTCGCAGAGAGGGAACCGCCACAAGGCCCTCAGCGCTGGACCTCAGTGTCCGGGCAGAACGATGGAGGTGGAGATGCTCCTTCAAGTATACTGGGCTGAGGCCGTTTAGGGCTTTAAAGGTCAGCCCCAACACTTTGATTTGTGCTCGGAAACATACTGAGAGCCAGTGTAAGTCTTTCAAGACTGGTGTTATATGGTCTCGGCGGCTGCTCTCAGTCACCTGTCTAGCTGCCGCATTCTGGATTAGTTGTAGTCACCTTCAAGGATCAAATTGAGAAACAAGGACACACAACTTTTTTTAAAAAAATATATCACCGAACTCTTCTCTTCCTAGATGCTTCTGCTGTTCTCAAAGTCATGGACTGAGAAAGGCTCCCAGGGTTGGAGGGTGGGGCAAGGCAAGCGGGAAAAGCCATTGCCTGATGAAGAACAGAAAGTCTCTCTGCCAGGTATTCGACAACTTCTGAATGGCAGTTGCTAGCATACCTCTAAATCTCAGTTGTTAGGGAGCAACAGCAGGGAGAGGGCTATTGCCTCCGTCTTTTTCTTATGAGATTCTCAAAAGCATCTGGTTGGCCCTTGGGGGGGGGATGTGCTGGACTGTTGCGCCAAGCAAGCAGCAAAATCAGATTTGCTATGGCCCTGGTGACTTGCCATGTGTGGAAAGTGTGCTTCATTTAGCTGGGTAGTTTGCATGCTATGCAGGCCTGGGCCGGTTTGACAATGGCTACAGCACAGTAACCTGAGCGCTGGGGAAACCAGCAATGGCAGTCGTTCTAAGGACCACTCTTGATGGCCGCATAACTGACTTGGGCAAGTGCACTGCGTGGACAGCGTCTATTACACTCTTCTATTACACTCAGTGCTTAGTGCTCCTTTAGATGGCTGAGAGAATCTGCTGGGAAATGAAGAGACCACTCACCTGTCCAAGCTCATAAGCTGTTGCTGATTCTATTACATTTTTCAAAAGTTTTACCCATGTATTTGTAGTATTTAGCTGCCATATTAAAACTTTTTGTCTTTTATGTTCAGTTTGTCAAACAGCTTATATAAATACTAATGATCATATCAAAATATGCTCAAAAATATAACACATCCAATCAAGTTTAAGGATGAGGATACTTCTATTCAGTACGGCCTTAGGCTTTGTGGATCAAAGTCACAGATGGTTAATTTAGAAAGCATCTTATATTCAATCGGAGTGGGGGGGGGAGATCCCCTCATTTTAATATGCATAAAGCACTTGTTTTCTTACTTGTCAAGACTTGTTAAAAAAAATCTTAGAGCTGCATTCATTTGAACTTCCATCTCTTTTGATCCATTTACATTTTGAAATCTGCATGACTTGGAAGTCTTTAAGGAGGGTGTAGAACAAATTGATGCCACTAGAAATATGTTTTGCCCACTGATGCTAACATTCATTCATCTTGAATGGCAACCTGTTTGGTGTGTACTGGCTCATTGATTATCCCCAAGCAAAAGGCCTGATCCATATCAATACCTTTCCCTTAATTTTAATGGTGTTGGCACACATTCCCTTCTGGTCAGTTGTGCTCTTGATCTCATCATTGCCCCCCCCCCCCCGACTCTCTTGCCTGAAACCCTGGAGACCTCCTGCTGCCTTTCAGTGTAGACAAAACTGAGATCAATAGACGAGTGGACAGGACTGGTATAAGGCAGGTTCCCACACAGTGGCGTAGCGTGGGGGTGCAGGGGGGGCCGGCCGCACCGGGCGCAACATCTGGGGGTTAGGGTTAGGGGGCACAAATCCACGGGTTAGGGGGTGCAAATTACTTGCCTTGTCCCGGGTGCTGACAACCCACGCTACGCCACTGTTCCCACATTCTTGTTTATGGGCCAGATTTTGCCTGAAGTGAAATCATAAAGATGATGTGGAACTTCTTGAATGTGCAAAACATCTGAATGGCTTCAAGAGAGGCAGTGGGTGGTGAGTTGCTGCAAGGTTCCACTTAGGACAGAATTTCAAGGGCAATTTGCACGTTCCTGCTCAGGCAAAATGTCGAAGGACTTCTGGGAGAAAGAATAAAGAGCTTGTGTAAGATTACCAAAAATACTCAGGGGGCTTCTTCCTGTTCCTTGTCTGAATTTAAATCTGTGTATAAATATCTGAGGATCAGCTGCTATATGCAATAAAATTATATGGACATTTTGCAACGCTTACAGCTGTCTATTAAATTGCATCTTTTTTTCTTTGCACCTTTTCTCTTGGACCTTTTCCATTATTAAACATACTAGTGCAAATGGGAAACATTTGGCACATGTGGGGTTGTGAAATCTAGGGACTTATTTATTTATTTTGCAGTTGAAAGATGTTCATTGCACATTTGTTGTTCAAGTTTGAGGTCGTACAGTTTGCCTGCAAAATTGACATTCACCAGGAAATTACCCAGGTTGGAGGTCAGGAAATGTTTAATGGGGCCTCAGTCCTGCATTTACTATGCAGTAAGTAAATACCTTGCTCAGGACTGGGCTGTAATAAGTATCTTGTAATTGTTCCTTCCATTGCCTGCCATGTCAGAGCTGCAGGAATGGCAGGAACAGTCACAACCTCGGAGTCAACTGGCCTCGGCAGGCGTGGAAGTCATTGAAAATGTCTGGGACTTCATCAGGGCAATCGTACTTGAGGAATCATTAGTCTCCATCTGAGCTCTCTCTGATTGCTGCCAGTGCACTGGGAGTTCATAGTGAAAGGAAGGGAAAGGATGAAAGGGATATAGAATAACAAAGTCTTTGGCTGTAACAATCCACCCAAAATAAAATGAGAATTGAAATGGTAACTTAATGCTCGGGGAAGGTGACTTTCAGAGTCTGATGCAGATGTTTTATTGTCCTTCAGCATGAGTCACACACAACGTTGGTTTATTTATAACAGCATTGCCATGTTCTGTGGTAATGTAAATCCTTATAATAAAAGAGAGGGGTCGGGTGGAGGAATGCAGCAGAGCTGGCTCCACTCTTCCACACATTTCTTTAATAAGGCGGATGGGGAGGGTGGCTTGGGATGTCGTAACTGCGCCAGTGACTGCCGACGGGGTACGGAGGAGCACAATTAGACAAACTACTTTTCAAATGCTGAGTGACATCCAAAACAACAACAACTTAACACTTGAATGATGAGAAAAAAGATTTGTATAGTGATTAAGTGCTTCAAAAGGCCACTGGGAAAGTACCAGCCTTGTAGTATTTCTAAGCTCTCCTTAAAAAGGAAAAGGGAAAAAAGATGAACACATGAAAGAAAGTGGGGAAAATATGTGTGTTTTATACAATCCAGAGAGAAGAGGACAAACATAAGGATAGAGTTTTGATAAATATGGCTCGTGTGCCCGTAACCTCCAGGAGAAATATTTGGGGGCAGAGGTTCTAATTCCCTCCATTTTAAATACGCCTAGCATTTCATGTCATGTCAAGAGCCAAAATCTACTTTTTAAAATGCTGATGCTAAAACAACCATTTGACCTTAATATTCTGAATGTACTTGTGGGGAAGGGTGGGTGAATAAAGCTGAAGGGATTGTGTGCCTCTGGATATTTTTGAGTAGTTCATTTTTATGTCATGGAGTTCAGCAACTGGAGGTCATTGGCAGAGGATAGTTATTTCAGGCATCCCAAGCGAAGTAAGCAGTTAGGCCCGTGCTTTTTAGCACTTGTAGGAATATGAGCTTCACTTGGCTGAGGGCCACCACATAGCCCCCCCCCCCCAATTTGCTGATTTTTCACTGAAAGTGACCTCCTGTTGTCATATTCCCATTATCAGAATTAAGACGTGGCAGCCCCAGCAACCTGGCTGAGGTGGTGAGGAGATACAAGGGCCTCCCCATACCACTCTTGTAGCCCAACATCTGTTAATTTCTCTTTACCAATATAGAATTGAATTGAATTTACTTTATTACAGTCACAGACCAGCATAAACAAAACATCTCAATAAATAGCATAACAGTATGGATCTTAGTGGATAATTGTTAAGTAAATGGGAGCAGGAACCAAACGTAAATTAAAACATAGAATACTTGATTAAGCATAAATAATGGATGAGTAAAAAAATCATAAGAAAAAATTTAAAAAGACCAGTTAAAACAGCTATGTGGGGTGGGGCTTAAGAAGTGCGGATCTAACAAAATGGGCCTTCAATTTAGGACTGATTTGTAGCATAGACCATCCTTCAATGAATATCTATCATGGCAGCACAAAATTTGGCGACTGAATATGTGACTTCTGGGCTTTCGTCCTGTAGTAATATGGAGATGTTGTGTTGTGCTGAACTCCCAGGAACTTATATAGGATGGGCTGGATAAACCTGGCAACGAATTGTTTCTTGCTGCCCTTTGCCAATATATTTGGCTCACAGTTTGTAGATAAGAGTCGAGGAGATAGCACAACTGAAGCAACTTTTCAACAGTTCCTTCATCCAGGGCAGACTTCTAAGACTCAGTAATCACCCAAAATACAAAGGATTTGGGAGTATCAAAAGACAACACCACAGCCAAAAATGAATGGCGTATATCCAGGCAAGGCTGCTCAAAGAATTTAGACCAGTTTTCAGATTAAGAGCAGCACCAGCAACACATTTTGGAGCACAAAAATACATTTTATGTAAAGTATGTTTATAAAATGCATTGATAACCATTAACAGGTACATATTTTATGTAAAAAGTATGTACAACGTATGTGCAATTTAAATATGGACTTTTGTAAAATCAAGTCAGCTTATGCTGAACAACTGGGCTCACAACCTTGAAATGTTAGATTTAATTCCTTCCTTTAACATTTTAGTCCTACATTTTGAAACTCACAAAGAGAGTCATGGGAGAGATTGTTTCCAGCTATGGCCAAATTTAAATTTTTGGTGAAGGGTCTTGGGGGCTCTTAGAGGGATCACTCTGAGAAAGAAGGTGGCTGTTTGCTCATCCCTAATTATCCTGAGCCTAAGCTGAAATGTGACCATTTGGAAGAAATGAGTCAGTAGGGAAGAGCATTACTGATACCTGGCAATAGCTCTTAGGAGTTAAAATGGTTCTTAGAAGTGTCACTGAATGGAAGAGAAATTGCAGTGCAAACTACACAAAGCAGAATAGCATATTGTGTTGCATTTATAGCTCTCTTTTGTGCAATGACCTTCCACACTGATTAACTGAACGATTCTGTCATTGTCACTTTGTGGCCCAGAGTGCAACATCTATGATGCTATTTAATAAGACGGATAACCTTCTTGCCTGCTTGTTCTTGTTGCTACTGTTGCATGGAGGGGGCACATACAGATCATGATGACTATGCAACTGGATCAGGTCA
The DNA here is from genome assembly GCF_964188315.1 of Podarcis muralis. NCBI lineage: Eukaryota > Metazoa > Chordata > Lepidosauria > Squamata > Lacertidae > Podarcis > Podarcis muralis. The sequence goes on along the minus strand of NC_135658.1, from coordinate 100,727,293 downwards.
AAGGAAATAGGCACTCCAAAATACTTTTACCGCAAGACAAAAACAGTGTTACACTCGCTCCAGTTTACCAAGTACTTAGAAGTTCCATCAGTACAGTGCTCATCTTGATTTGATTCTTCCTTATGTGGAATTCCAGAAGTAACACAAAGGATGTGTGGAAGCTCTGTGAGAAATTCAGCTAGATTTCTTACTAACTGTCCATATTCACTTTGAATTTCATTTTAGGCAAAATCTGATGCATCCATCCAAAAGAAATATTACTAAATTTTACCCCAAGTTATCTGTCTTCCCTTGCAAATCCTCAGATTTGTTGTTTAAGGAGGCATCCCCAAATTTGATTATTACCCATATTCACCCAAAAAAGCCAAAAGTCCTTAAAAAAAAAAAAAAAATTACACCACCAGATAACTGTAAATCCTCTAGTAGCAGCAATCTATGTCCTGTGGAAGTTTCTAATAGGCTTGGTAGCAGCATAGTAACTGGTTGAAAGCAAAGAAGGTTGGGGTACCTTGAGCACCTGTGTTCTGCTCGGCTGTATTGACCACTTGCTCTCCTGTCCTCAGATTAAATTGTAGGGGGGAGAAATGGCTCCTCTTAGGTCTCTTGCTCTTTGCTCACTGCTCATTTGCAAAAAACAAACATTTGCCATGAAGACATAACTGCCAATTTAGCCTAACGAAGACAAATGGGATAATGAGACGGATGGCAGCTCAGAGTTGAGAAATCCATCAGAATGCCCAGTGCTAAGTGGAAAGCTTCCCTGCCAGAAGGTCTATATGCTAATGCTTACTTGATTTGCCAGCCTTGGCCCCACAATGTTAGACAGAATAGCCGAGCATCCCAGTGCGTTACTGATGTGACAGTAATTTGGACGTAAACCAGAACTAGATCCAAAGATCTGGTTCAACAGAGCATAATTTGAAGTGGGATAGAAAATGACATGATGTCTTCCAACAATCCCATTGGGGACTATGATTCAGTGAGGTCCTCAAACACGCGCCTGAGGTTGTGTAAGATTGTGTCCCTTGCTATTGTGGCTCTAGTGGTGCTCCTTAGTTTCCTTCATCCCTCCTCTGGCTTGTAAACTGTAGTTAGAAATCCCATTTGGCTTGTGATTTCTTAGAGTGTCCAGATACAAAAGCCATCCACACTATCCCTAGCATACATGTAACAGGCTTGAAATGTCATGGCCAGGAGATCTAGGGCAAGTAGATTCAAAGAGCAGCAAAGGAAGTGAATAGCAGTAGACAACAACAATCCCCCTCCCCTATTTCATTGTCCAGGTTTGTTTCATTGTTTATATTACATCACAAATATTATAAACATGTTTTCTTGATTGCATCTGTATTTGCCAGCTTTTGTGCAGCTCAGATTAATAGGCCTGTTCTGGCTGAAACAAGCTTCTTTTGTCCTGCATAATAGTTGTGATATATAACATACATGGGCAAAGCCATCCAAACTATCGGAAGCCAACGTGATTTATGGTAGGGTAATTTATGCTGGTGTAATTTACCCCTATTCCAAACTCCATTCAGGCTGCTTTTCTACAGTAGGTGGTAATGCAGCTTTTGAACAGGAGCCGAGCTCAGCCTCCATCCACCTTGGCTGTCTGCCATTTTAAGTTTGCCAGCATGTAATGGTGTGGCCCATAGATCTATGAAACTTGTTGGCTATAGAACTATGAACTCTATCAGTTTCAAAATCTGTATGCCAATGCATTGCATATTGAGTAACTGGGTGATCACCACAAATGGAAGTCAGCTTACCTTCCATTCAAAAATTCCACTACTGTCCACCACAGAAGCATGTCTGGGTTCTTGGTGAAGGCAGTAAGTCATACGGCTGCCAAAGCAGTGCTGGTCTCAAGAGAAAACAAGTGGTGGCTGTAGATTGTTGTGGCCACAAGGATAAGGTTACCAGATTTTTTTCAATGAATCCGGGGACACTTTTCAACTTCAATGGATTTTGTATGGGGACTGGTTTGTAAATCCAGGGACTGTCCCCGGGAAACGGGGACATCTGGTAACCTTACACAAGGAGGGTTAGATCCTCCCCAGATGGGGGGTGTCATTGGCACCATGCCAAGGGCCTCCTAGTCTGGCCCTGGGCTAAGGCTAGCCTCTCCTTGTCTTGTACCCATCTCTCTTCCACATTCATGAGTTAAACTATTAACCAGCAACAGTAAACACTACCAGATCAGTTTAATTTATTCTGAGAGCAATTCAGCTATTGTCTCAGTGCAGAATATCTGCACTCTTCAAACGTCTAAAGTCATCAGTCTGTGGCTGGCTCAGTAGCATCAAATATGCTATTGCATCAGGATGTATGTTGCTTTGGAACAATTTATGAGGTATCACACCAGTTATGGTTGCCGGTTGTAACCACTTATGGCAGTGTAGTTCCCCTAGAGCTGTCACCAGATTTTGCCATGGAAGAATTCAAGGTCATTTGGAATGTGTCGCTTGAGGAAGGCATGTAGGAAATTTGAATTTCAGTAGCATGAATGAAGTACCTTCGGAGGGTTTCAGACATCTGTGTGGACCATTAGCTCTAAGCATTATTGGGAAAGACAGTACATAGGCATTAAGTGAGAGAGACAGAAAGAGACAGAGGCACAGAGAGGAAAAAACGTAGATTGGGAGAGGGTATAACAAAACGTTGGGTAAAAAAAGGAAAAGGAAAAATAGAATTACTGCATTGGGCTGAATATAAGGCGCACTCCCCCCCCCCCCAATTCTGACCATGAAAAGTTAAAGTGCGGCTTATACTTGAGACCTTACGGTATGCAGCTAGGAGCATGGGGAAACAGTGGCAGGAGTGCGGCAAAGCGGCGCCTGCTCCATGCGTAATCATTCATGCTCTCCCCCAAGGCTGGGAAGGGAGAGAGCGAGGAAGGGGAAAGGCCAGCGGCAATGCAGCGTAGTGCCCCCCCCCAAGTATTCAGCCAGGAGCAGCGAGGAATGGAGTGGCTTATATTCGGGTATTTTTTCTCTCCCCCCCCCCCCAATTTGAAAGGTGCAGCTTATATTCAGGCCAATACAGTACGACACACTTTTCTGGAGTAGGATGACCTGGCCATGCCACATGGCTCTTTATAACTTAAACTCTATAATTCTTTACATTCAGGCAAAACTTGAGAACTGATCATAGGACAAACTAAAGCTGTGCTTTTGGTAGTATTTTACACAAGTTAAACAAGGGTAACTGTCACAGAAATGAGCTGGGGAAACACCAAATGATGTCTTTTGAACAGGGGTAGCACCTGGGGATAAAGCCCATGCTATGTCCTTGATGGTATAGTTCATGTGAGATAATTCAAGATCTGCTTAGATAGCTGGAGAGCGAACAAATAACTCTAATAGCAATGGGCACATTGCTGTTGAAAGCATCATATGGATTTAAAAGGATGTCAGAAAAGGAATTCCAAAATAAGTGCACTAGCTAAAATGGGGGACAAAATGCTTTTGCTTTAATGTTGTTTCCATAGAGATTGTATAAAGAATTAATTCTCCTTACTATTCTGATGCTGTATTGGCAGTACCTTGATGTTGCTTCTGATGTCCCAGTGTAACACATTAAAAGTAGCACACAAGGCCACATTCATAATGAAGCGACAGACTTGTAGTCAGAAATGGTGTGCTGAGATACATGGCTGGGAAAGGGATAAATCAGGACAGCCTAGTATCTTATTTACTTGTGTGATCATTAACAGAAAATCATTCTATAACAATTAAAAAATAAGTGCCTATTGTTTGTCATTTATCCCAGTGTCTATGCACTCACTGTTCAGAGGATTTTGTTTCTTACTAAAGTAGAGCCAAAATCTCCACCCCACACATTTCACTGTCCCACTGGGAGGCAAAATGGGGACGTTATTTCCAATGATTTTTCAGTGCCAGGACCATTTGCCATTAGTCTCACTGATTCTAGCCCTCTTCATATGTTAACCATTTAAAGAGGTACTGTGCGTGTAAAGGGAAGCAGGGCTGATGTGTTGTTTTCACACACTTGCTACCCATGCGGAGTCCAAAAAGAAGAAGCCTTTGCGGATAGAGCTCTGCTTGCATAGTCTTCTGGTGTGAGCTGGAAGCTAGGGGTAGAGGGATAACAACAAATCTTTATTACAGTCATAGACCAGCATCAGGTGGAGGGAGAAGCCTATTTCTGGACCATGCTAATTATGTTCAGTCCCATATTCACACTGATTCTATGGTGTGTGTTTTTCTTTCTTAAAAAAAATTCTGCATGAAAATCCATATTTAGATAGTATTTTCGATAATCACAAAATACTGTTTAAATAATTTTAATCCCAATGTATGCATTAGGGGACATGGGTGGCGCTGTGGTCTAAACCACAGAGCCTAGGGCTTGCCGATCGGAAGGCTGGCGGTTCGAATCCCCGCAACAGGGTGAGCTCCCATTACTTGGTCCCTGCTCCTGCCAACCTAGCAGTTCAAAAGCATGAAGTGCAAGTAGATAAATAGGTACTGCTCCGGTGGGAAGATAAAACAGCGTTTCCGTGTGCTGCTCTGGTTTCGCCAAAAGCGGCTTAGTCATGATGGCCACATGACCCGGAAAAACTGTCTGCAGACAAACGTCGGCTCCCTTGACCAGTAAAGCAAGATGAGCACCACAACCCCAGAGTCGTCCGCGACTGGACTTAACTGTCAGGACTTAGCTTTACCTTTATGCATTTGTAACTGCATCTTATCTTAAAATATGCATTTTAATGCATTTTTTGAGGCAAGAACTGCATTGTGAAATTTGGAGATAGGGAAAATCCAATGGCTGTTCCAATCCGTGTATCAGTCTGGATTGTTTCACTTGTAAGTGTTCCATTTTTCATGCATGTAGTGGGCATTCATGCTCAGTGCATGAATGTCAGAGAAGTGGCGGACAGAGAAGCTGCCAAACAAGGCAGGGTGTATTCGTGGAACTTGCAGCATGTCCTACTTCTTGTTAATTGTGTGGAGCTCACTGCTTACAATTAATGTGTACGCAGAAGGGCCACAGCTGATTTTTAGAGCATTTAGGTATCAGGTTCAGGCTCCAGCTTTTCAAGGTTCACACATTTTGCTAGAACAGAATCCTGTAAACTCGCTCCAAATTTAGGTGAAAATATGTGATAACTTAAGACATGTACAGGTTGCATAATGGTGATTCTACTGCAGAACAGGTGTTGATTATTTTTCCTGTTATACGTTACATGATGTTCTTTTCTAATGTGGATTAGGGGGAAATTACTGTACTTATTCTACTGCTCATTCTTAAAGAAATATCCAGATTATTTCTAGTATGAAGGCAATTTTTATCTGTCAAGTAAATTAGCAATAATACATGGGCTTTCTTTTGTGAAGGCATCATTTTAATGTCAAGCAACTACATGTGACCAATCAGCTGAAATATATGTTTCAACTGTAGAACATTTGAAAATTACTCTAAAAACACTGTATTTTTAGATGTATGCACATGAGTCACTATTTTAAAATATAACCTCTACGAAAAGGAGATTATACCAAGATCAAAGTCATAATTAAAAATGACAAGAACATACAATAATCATAAGTATTGATCCCAATATTTTATGAATGTGTGCTTATTTCATATAATGTATATACTGCTTGATTGTAAAACAACAACAACCTCAAAGCAGTTTACAAAAAATAATAAAGCAATAAAACTGGTAAAAACAACTCTTTAAAGCAGGCAAAGAATAATTAAAATCAGCAATACAGCAGACACGGAAAAGATTTTGAACACTGCCACAAGTGTGCAACCAGCACTCTCCAAATGCTACTCCCTGGATTCAGAACCGAAGGTAGGATTAGAACAACTGTAACACAATGTCCCCCCAATCTGTGTTCCCTGGAGCAGACCCAGAGGGATACCATGGCCAATCGTATCAAAAGCCAGAGACAGATCAAGAAGCAGCAGCAAAATCACACTCCCTCTTCCCCGCCAGGACTGAACCCAGATTGGAATGTATCTAAATAACCTTGTGCTCCAAGAATGCTTGCAGCTGCCTGACCACAACCCTCTCCACCACCTTCTCCAAGAAGCAGGTATTGACAACTGGTCAATAGTTGTGCCAACTTAAGGAGTCCAGGGTCTGTTTCTCTAGGAGCTGTCACACTATTTTCCCTTTTAAGGCAGCAGGCACCCTCCCCTCACACTGTGAAGCCTTCACCAAGCTCTGGACCCAGCTGCTCAGACCCCCTCTGATAGATTAAGTAAGCCAAGAAGGACAGTCAAGAGAGTATGTATGGACACCAGACAGCTGACTTCAAAGCAGAAACAGATCCCACAACACGTCCTCAATTCTGGCACTGAGTACTTCAGCTAGGGCTGCAACAAGTGCAGAGTCAAGATTACTCCAAAGATGAACGACTTTATCCTCAAAGTGTGTAGCTAGTTAGTTAGTGATAGCAGCTCCAGAGGTCCCCACCACCACCAGTGGCAGTGAGTAACCTTCGGACCACCCAAAATAACTCCAGTGGCCACCTATTAGAAGATGCAAAGCAAGGCCCACACTGCCACATGGTAGGCATAATTATGTGCCCTAGTCAGTGTTTGGTCAGCTTCAGAGTGAGACTTGTGCTACTTTGTCTGGCTTATTTCACAGCCCACAGCTCCCCAGAATACCAAGGGGCCTCTCAGACAGGGTTCCATCCAACATTGCTGACCCACTGCTGTATTAGACCAGGATAATGGAAATTCTCCCTCCTCTCCTCTGCATACCCTCAAAACCTTCTCCAGAGTGTTGCAAGGTTCTCTGGGGCAGGTTTTGGGGGCCTGTGGGGAGAGGAACAGAAGGGGAAGTCCTATTCCATGTGTGGATCTCAGAAATTAGGGTCAAACTATGAGAGTTAGGGCCCACAGAGATGCAGATGCATAGATTGTTGTGTTGCAGATGCATAGATGGTAGTTGTGCTGCAAGCACTAGGCAGGAAGAAGAGGCTGCTGCTGCTATAATCTGTTGCTATCAGTGTGGAGGAAAAGGGTGTTGAGAGAGAGAGAGAGAGAGAGAGAGAGAGAGAGAGAGAGAGAGAGATTGACTGCTGGAACAACACCTGCTTCAGGTTAGGGGTCTGGAAGTTCCAAGCTTAACTGCTGTCAGGTAAGGGATCTGGAATGGGTGCTCACAAATTGAGCTCCTCAGTATAGAACTCTCTGGAAAAGGGGCTATTTTTTCAAACTTTGCCTATGTTCACCTTTAATTTCCAGACCCAGTCGTCAAACCTGGAGGAATCACTGTGTGGCTGGGTCTCCATGCCACTGGCAAGTCTCCCTGGGCATCTGTAGAGAAGGGCTTATAACCACCCCTTTCACACTGGTCTTACTTAATGCAATCATGTCGCCCCATGTTCCTTCACAAAAATTGTGGTGTCTATAATCCCAATTGCTGGTGTCTGCCTCTTCATTCCTCCCAGTAAAGGCAGACATTTTAAAAATGAACACATTGAGGAAGACAAAGTCATTCGTGCCAAGCAACAAAGGTGAGCAGAGTAGACCAATACAGTGGTACCTTGGGTTACATACAGTTCAGGTTACAGACTCCGCTAACCCAGAAATAGTGCTTCAGGTTAAGAACTTTGCTTCAGGATGAGAACAGAAATCATGCTCCGGCGGCGCAGCAGCAGCAGGAGGCGCCATTAGCTAAAGTGGTGCTTCAGGTTAAGAACAGTTTCAAGTTAAGAATGGACCTCCGGAATGAATTAAGTTCTTAACCCGAGATACCATTGTACAGTGGAACAGATGACTATGCAAGGATGAGAAACTGGAAGCTTTGAAGGAAGTGCAGTGCAATAGATAAAGCATAATTAGCGGAATGTTTGAAACCGTTTTATGACACACATGATTAGTCATCTGGTTTATTGATTCTTGAAATATTAGGCAGTTATCCAAAGATGGAAGGTAAGCTAGGAATTGATCTGTCTATCACATGTGAATTTTTCACTTGTGGCTATAATTTAAAACAAACATGTTGCCATACCTAAAGTCTTCAGTCTGAAATGTAATTATTTGTATGAACTCGGCCAGTGAGACTTGTTCTTGGAAGCCTTCAATTTCAGACTTGCCACTCTCCCCCCGCCCCCTGCTACTTTTAGCCTAAATCCTCAATAAAGTTGAATCAAATATGTCTGATCTTTATAGGCTAAAGACAGCCAAGACTGGAGACAGAAAACATTTATTTCAGAAAGTGGAAGGCAAGAGACACCCATGCTGTGGTATAGATAGTTGCATTACTATTGTCTCTGAGAAACACAATTTGCAGATTTTTGTATCTGCTTCAGGAGCCTGGAAAACCTGTTTGACCAGAGGCGATCAAAGGTAACTGTGCCTCTGTCATATCACTTTTGTCTCTCCTAAAAACTATTGTCTGTTGTTATTATTTCTAGAGTAACTGGCTGCAGTACATTACTGTAAATAAAGCCACAATTCCACAGCCCAAAGCCCTGCTGTCTAAAAGACACGCACAAAAAGGGGAGTAGAGGGAGAAAGGCAGAGAATGGAGAACGGTTTGTAAATGTCCGAGTAAGGATATGTGGTTCGCCCCACTAAATGGGCATTTATTTTCTTTATTACATTTGCCAATTTCCTCCTGCAAAGGGCCCAGGGCAACCTGCAATAAGCCATATTAAAACATCCGAACACGACCAAATACAAAGAATGAATGAATAAAACAAAACAGCTCGCCTGGGGTTGATCTGCTTGCCTGCTGGTGTTTTTGCTAGGGTACAGAGGTGGTGCTTGGGGCAGATTGCGCTTTCCCTTGCATCTCGACAGGACAGCTGACAGTTGAGGCAGATTTCTCCCTGCGCCTTCACCAGCTGTTGACCCTCTGGCTGATGGCTAGGACCAAGCAGAGGGCGAGAATATGCCTGCATTTGGTCTCTCTTGGTGCGACTGTAGAAATGCAATGGAATGAATATGAAAGCTGCCACAGTCATTCGTTCTAAAGCACAGATGCACTCCCAGCACTTCATTGTGGTCTAGGTTGTCAACAGCCTTTAGCAAACAGCCACAAACTGTTCAGATGTTTTTGCTGTTGCCAATGTAATCTGTACCTAACAAGATCTGGCTATACTTCTGGCACCACATATGCTTTGTATGTATGTAAAATATGCCACCACGCTGCCCTTCGATGTCCATATGCTTTCTGATGTTTCTGCTTTGGTGGCAAATGAATTTCCACTTTTCTGCGGGTGCCCATAGTGGGGAGCTATGTCTGGGGAGAGTTTGCAGAATTTAGTTAGTCATTTAGTTTTTATTCCACCACCACCCCTTCCTCCCCAAGGAGCTCAGGGTGCCAAACAATGAGTGATAAAAAAATAAAAATAAAATAAAACCCAATACAAATGCAGAACCTTTCAGCTGATGAACTGTGCAAACAACACCATCTGATGGGGATATGAAATTGTTCACAATAAGGACAATCCAGTGGTTGAGACTTTCTTCGTACAATTGTGGCAAGGAACTGCTATTGCACTTGAATGATTTCATGTAGTCTCTAGGGAGCCAAAGTAAATGTGTAGACTGGGCCATTCATGTCTACTCAAATGTAAGTCATAATGAATTCCATATAAATTATTATTATTAAATTTCTATACTGCCCTTCATTTGAGGATCACAGGGTGGTTTACAATATAAAAGTGCAAACATGCATATCATACTAACAAACGAAAACAATCCCCCCACTAGTTTAAAAGGCCATAGCTTGTTTAATCAGCCAAATGCCTGTGAATGTTTTTCCTGGCATCTGAAGATATGTAATGAGGGTACCAGGTGAGCCTCCCTGGGGAGAGCATTCCACAAATGGGGAGCTACAGCAGAAAAAGGCCTGTTCTCATGTGGCCACCCTCCAGTCCTCTCATGGAGGAGGCTCATGAAGAAGGGGCTCAGATGACGTTTGCAGGGTTCAGGTTGGTTTATATAGGGAGAGGCGGTCCTTGAGGTACTGCGATCCTGAGCCACTTAAGACTTTTTGAATTGGGCCAGGAAACTAATTGTTAGCCAGTGTAGTTGGGACAGGAACCCCACTTTGAAGGCTCCATGGAGCTGAAGAGCACTCCTGAAGCATCACCCTCTGGAAACGCCCACCCAAGAAGGACCAAAACCACCCACTTGTAACTCGGACAGCCTCTCCAGGAGTATACTATGGTTGATGGTACTGAAAGCACTGAGAGGTTGAGGAAAATTAACATTTCCCTTCTCTCCCAACAGAGGTCATAATACAGGGTGGACATAGCAGTTTCTGTGTCAAAAGCAGGCCTAAACCCCAATTGAAATGGATCTAGAAAAAAGAGCGTAGAGGATTGTGAATATTCATAACTTTTTCCATTCTGAAGCTGTAGGGATGGATGTATCTTTGCTTGTTTTCATTGTTGTTGATAATATACAAGCTGACTATTTTAATTATTCACTCTATTTGTATTTGTGTTTTAAATTATTGCTTTGGATAGTATGTCCAAGCCAATGCACGCAGAGATGAACTTCTAAGGCATCTAATAGCCTTAGACAAAAGAGAAAACGCACTCTGGCATCCAAACAGTTAAGCTGGTTTGTATGATGTGAAAAGAGCAGAGAAAAGTGCTTAAATAAAACATCAGCATTGTCTTTTTTAATTATCTTTCTCCTTTGATCGTACCATTTGGAGACTTTTTATCCAAGCAGAAAAAAGTCACACAAAGCCTGAACTGTAGACTTTGCGCAAAATAAATATGAATATTTTAAAACAGCTTTGTACAAAGATACTTTCTGATTGGTTCTTCTGATTCTGAAAGTATAAATTAATTTTAGTAAATATCTTTCCTGGAGCAATCTGAAGTGTCAGCTCACACGGATCTGAGTTATTTGCTTTAAATAATTTATCTGCATGTAATGGTGGCATAAAGTTTAGACTAGCAATTAGCATAACAGAATTGCAGTAGTGAAATACTCCCATTGTTGGTAGTGTTGGATATGCTCACTTGAGGTCTGTTGAGCCGTGCAACACTGCTGCACAGAGCAGGAATGCAGCCGGTGTGCCAGGGATCCACTGGCATTAGGTCTTGCAGTAGTTTGAATTCCAGTGTTCAAATCCCCACTCACCTATGTAGTTCCCTGAGTGAGCTTCGCTGTCTCACAGTCTAACATACTTCACACAGTTGTGAGGATAAAATGGGGAGGAGAACTACATACACTATCTTGAGCTCCTTCGAAGAAAGATGTGACATAAATGTAATAATAACGCATGCACCACCTGAATTCTCTACACTGGGGGTTGTTTCATACATATTTGTGAGAAAGAGAAAGAGAAGCACATCCAAGCTCAAATGGCTACCAGTTGAATGTGTGTAAACGGATTCCTCTGCAAATCCTTGCACTGGTGGTGATGGAGGAGACATGAAAATTCTTCTTGGACCAATTGCATACTCACACCTGAAAATCATAATTTGATGCTGTGGTGATTTATCATGGTCTTACACGGGTTAGTGAGCCCTTAGCATAGGTTGTTCCGTAGAGTGTTTTGGTGAAAACCATCAAAGATGACCAGTAAGCATTTATTTGAATCATCATCATTTTCAACATTTTGCCTCTTTCCCCTCTAACTGCTCCCCTATAACTTGAAATTGTGACTTTTTTTCAGCTACATTAACCAACATTCAAACATGACTGCTAATTAGCCAGTTTCAGAAAGGGAAGAAACTTTTTCTTGGGTGTTCAAGAGTCTGAATGTAGAGTTGGATGCCAAAGTTTCTTAGAGTGGCTTGGCATGAATTCTTGGGCCTTAGACACTCTCTTACAACACGGCATTTCTTGTTGTCTAGAAACATGCGGGTAAAAGACTACGATGGGGAACCAGAGGTAGGAAAGCTCTATAGGTTCAATGGAATTTTCATGAGGATTTTTTAAAAATTGAAAATAGCTGCAGAAATGTGGAGAACTGAATTTACGGGGAAAAGGAGAAACTGAGAGAACCAAAACGGACAGAGCCTTCCATCCCCAGAAAGGAGAGTTACTGTAACATGATTCGAATGCAGAATTGGATAGAAAGCTAGACTGGGGACTGGGCTTCACATGGTCTGAATGCTGAGAGGTGAATGATTTCGGCAGCAAACTTCATAAACGTGTCTCTCTTATTCCTACTAGTAGGTAAATTCAAAACAATTACACCGTGGATTTCTCTCTGTCTAATCCAAACTCAGACGCAACTGACTGCCTGGGCCAGGCTCCCTGCCTCACATTCTAATTCACATTTTCAAAAGCTCCACACAACAACAGCATGCAAACTGTGTCCAATGCTGCATATCTGATTTGTGTGCAAGAGATGCCAATTAGGGACTGTAGCTTTAGAAATTCTCCCCTATGCTAAATTAGCTACAGAAGACAGCAGAAGTGTACAACGTTATTCAGATCTGCTGGCTAATGACACACTTTCAAGCATTATTTGCATTAGCACCCAAATGCATTATGTTTCCCTACCTGTGCTTCCTTCACATTCTTGGTTCACCATAATATTTTTTATTTTATTTTATTTTGCATAATTTGGCTCATGGTGTGAACAAACATTACATCTCTCTTACCAGGTGAATGCTGTCAGCTGCAGGTACAGCAATTACTTTCATGGCCGCAAGTGATATTCAGTTTATTTCTTTCCGTTAGACGTTTATTTGTCTAATATTATTTTATATATTTATCATTAGACATTTACTTGTCTAATGTCATTAATATATTTATGACTCTAATCTTTTTGCTGTATCTATATGCTGATAACTTTGGAATGCCGGATCTATCTGTTTAGTCATTTAGTCGTGTCCGACTCTTCGTGACCCCATGGACCAGAGCACGCCAGGCACTCCTGTCTTCCACTGCCTTCCGCACCTGGTTTATAGATTAACTTAATATGTGCTTGGGGGCTGGACCAGAGTGGCGTGGGGGGGAACCATGTTACTGTGCCCCCTGCCATCACCAAACCTGTAAGAACAAAAGACAATTCCTCCTGGATTATATACAAGGTCCATCTAGTGCAGACATTTTTTCTCACAGTAGCCAACCAGACTATAGGGAGCCCACAAGCAGGGTCTTAGCAGAACCACATTCTTCCCAAGTATATGCTTGAGAAACTGGTACAGTGTGGATTACAAAATATTTGCAGATGTTTTGGCAAGTAGATTCAAGAAAGTTTTAAACGAAGTAATTCACAAAGACCAGGCAGGCTTTCTCCCAGGCAGACATATGTCTGCTAATACAAGGAACATTATAGACATATTGGAACTTTTGCAAACAGACATAAACACTAAAGCAGTTTTAATTTTTATAGATGCGGAGAAGGCCTTTGACAACATATCCTGGAAGTTTATGAAGGGGAATCTAAAGGAAATGGGAGTGGGTCGGGGGTTTGAGAATGGGATTGATGCAATATATTCAGAACAAAAGGCCAAATTGATAGTTAACAATGTGGTTACAGAAGAGTTTAAAATTGAAAAAGGTACACGACAAGGCTGCCCGATTTCCCCGCTACTATTTATTTCGGTTCTGGAAGTGCTCCTGAATATGATTAGAGGGGACCGGCTGGTGGAGGGGATCCAGGTCGGAGCGAAACAATATAAACTTAAAGCGTTCGCAGATGACCTAGTTTTGACACTACAGGAGCCAGAATCTAGTACGAAAAGAGTATTACAACTGATCCAGGATTTTGGTCGAGTGGCGGGATTTAAACTAAATAAACAAAAAACTAAGGTTTTGGGAAAAAACCTGACAGATACTGAGTCGGAACGGTTTCAGAGAGAGACAGAATTAACTGTGGTTAAGAAAGTGAAATATCTAGGGGTAAACATAACAGCAAAAAACTTGAGTCTATTCAAAGATAACTATGAAAAATGTTGGTTGGAAATTAAGAGAGACTTGGATAGTTGCTCAAAATTAAAACTTTCATTGTTAGGCCGAATAGCTGCCATTAAGATGAATGTATTGCCAAAAATGTTATTTTTGTTTCAGGCATTGCAGATTGTAGACAAAACGGAGTGCTTCCGGAAGTGGCAGAAAGACATTTCTAAATTTGTCTGGCAGGGCAAAAAGCCCAGAATTAAGTTTAAGATATTAACGGATGCGAAAGAAAGAGGGGGCTTTGCCCTGCCAGACTTAAAGTTGTACTATGAAGCCGCAGCTTTCTGCTGGCTAAAAGACTGGCTACTTCTGGAGGACACGGATGTACTGGATCTGGAAGGTTTTAACAATGCATTTGGATGGCATGCATATTTATGGTATGATAAGGTTAAGATTAATAAGGCCTTTAAGAACCATATTGTCAGGAAAGCAGTATTTAATGTCTGGATAAGATACAAAGACTTACTGGAGAATAAAACGCCGAGGTGGCTGTCACCCTTGGAGGCTAAGGCCCGAAAAAGAGCCAATATGGAGGCCAATTGGCCAAAGTATTGGGAGATATTAGAAAGAGATGGAGACAATTGGAAATTGCAGAGTCTAGAGAAAATGAGAGATAAAGTGCGAGACTGGTTACACTACGCTCAGATTAAAGAAGTATTTAAGAATGATAAAAAGTTAGGATTCCAGGTGGAGAAATCGAAGTTGGAAACAGAACTGTTAGAACCTAAGACTAAAGTACTTTCAAAAATGTATAATTTGCTGCTGAAATGGAACACACAAGACGAAATGGTTAAATCGGCAATGATAAAGTGGGCACAGGACATTGAGCATAATATTATGTTTGAAGATTGGGAAAGGTTGTGGACCACTGGGCTGAACTTCACTGCATGTAATGCTCTGAAGGAAAATGTAATGAAAATGATATATAGATGGTACATGACCCCAGTTAAATTGGCTAAGATATACCATTCATCTGATAATAAATGTTGGAAATGTAAGGAAAATGAAGGAACATTCTTTCACCTCTGGTGGACTTGCCCTAGAGTGAAGGCCTTCTGGGAGATGATATATAACGAGTTAAAAAAGGTGTTTAAGTATACCTTTACGAAGAAACCAGAGGCCTTTCTCTTGGGCATTGTTGGCCAGAATGTGTTAAAGAAGGATAGAACATTTTTTATGTATGCAACAACGGCAGCAAGGATACTGATCGCCAAGAATTGGAAAACTCAAGATCTACCCACTCTGGAAGAATGGCAGATGCAGCTGATGGACTACATGCAACTAGCCGAGATGACCGGCAGAATTCGAGACCTGGGAGAAGAGAGAGTGGAAGAAGACTGGAAGAAATTTAAGAGTTATTTACAAAAATACTGTAATTTGGTCGAATGTTGACAGGGTTGCCAGAGCAGAAATAACCGTCTATCACTAAACTAGATTTAAGTTTAATTATATTTTAATGACTGAACCTAAAGACTATGAATAAGATGATAATTTGCCTGGAAATAATTTAATAACGATGTAAGTGCGTGCGGGAGGTGTGAGGGAGTCCAAAGTAATGATGAAAAGATGAAAATAACCAATGTTGTTTTATTAAATATGCTTTTGTATTGAAAAAACCTTAATAAAAATATATTTTTTTAAAAAAGAGAGAAACTGGTACAGTGGTACCTCGGGTTACATACGCTTCAGGTTGCAGACTCCGCTAACCCAGAAATAGTGCTTCAGGTTAAGAACTTTGCTTCAGGATGAGAACAGAAATCGTGCTCTGGCGGCGCGGCAGCAGCAGGAGGCCCCATTAGCTAAAGTGGTGCTTCAGGTTAAGAACAGTTTCAGGTTAAGTGCGGACCTCCAGAACGAATTAAGTACTTAACCCGAGGTACCACTGTATTCCAATATTTCTCAGATGAAAATAGGGACTTCCTATTCTACAACAGAAAGCTTCTCCTGTGTTTCATCTTGCCATAAGTATTTGCATCATATGCACATCTACATCAATTACCTTGAGTCAATTACAGCCTCTCCACTGAACCTCCATTGCAGAAGTGTTGTAAAGGGGGGGGGGGATGTATGACAGAAGGGATCGTGTACACCTTCCGCAGATAAACAAATGGAAAGAAATAAAATGCCCACGGTAAGCTGCATTGAGTCCCTGTCAGTGGAAAGAGGCAGGATATAGTAGTAGTAGTTAATAATAATGGAAACAGTGAGAATAATTAGGAACATAAAGGTAAAGGTAAAGGTATCCCTGACCATTAGGTCCAGTTGCGGATGACTCTGGGGTTGCGGCGCTCATCTCGCTTTACAGGCCGAGGGAGCTGGCGTTTGTCCGCAGACAGCTTCCGGGTCATGTGGCCAGCATGACTAAGCTGCTTCTGGCGAAACCAGAGCAGCACACGGAAATGCCGTTTACCTTCCCGCTGGAGCGGTACCTATTTATCAACTTGCACTTTGACGTGCTTTCGAACTGCTAGGTTGGCAGGAGCAGGGAACAAGCAACAGGAGCTCACCCCATCACGGGGATTCGAAATGCCGACCTTCTTTATGGCAAGCCCTAGGCTCTGTGGTTTAGACCACAGTGCCACCCGCGTCACTAATCAGGAGCATACAAGAGAGTAAATCCTATTGAACTCTGTGGGACTTAGTTCTGAGCAAAAATGCTTAGGATTGCAGTGAAAGGCTGCCCAGTCTGTACCCAGTTACCTGGGAGTAAGCTCCATTGAATACAGTGGGATTTACTTCTCAGTAGATGGTGTAAGTTCCATTTACAAGAAAGGAATCAACACTCCACATGTTTCCTAAGAAATGGCTGGCTACTGAAGCATTGCAATGAAAGAATTTAAAGCGGATTGGTGACCTTTTCCTTATAGGAAGGGCTTTGTATGCCAGCTTCATCATTTCCTTCATTTGGTGCAGGAATATTATTTCGAGTATAAAAAGGACTCTGGTTTTGCACCTCCACACATGCGTGCACACACATCACTTTTAATTCTTTTCTAAGATTCTTAATTCTTTTCTAAGAGGAGAATAAAGGAACTCAGCTACATTACTCATGTTACAAGGCTATAACTGTGTTATAAACATGCGACACCAGATGCTACTATAGAGCCCAAAACTTTGTCTATGAGATTTTATATAGAGTTGTTTTTGTTTTTTTGTTATAATGATTTCATTTCTGACTTATTTCTAGCAGGGTTTTTTTCCTGTGTGTAGATCCAGCCTGGGACATACTGGGATCAAATTAGAAACAGGGATGGCTTCTGTAATTCTGGGGCTGTCCCTGGATAATTGGGACACTTGGAGGGTATGGTTTATAGCCATCAAGGTGAGTGGACACCGATAGCCTCATTTGTCATGAATTTCTCTAATCCCCTTTTAGAGTTGTACAAATTGGTAGTCATCACTACATCTTATGGAAGTCAAGTCCAGAACTGAACTAAGTGCTGTGTGAAGAATTGCTTCCTCTTGTCTGTCCAGAACAAACATTCAGCTTTATTGGGTGACCCCCGGTTCTTGCATTATTGGAGAAGAAGAAAAAAAATCACCCTCTCTCCACATGATGCCTAATTTGATATATCCCCATCGTACTTAATGAGAGCTGGAGGTATATGGAAACTTTCACATGTCTGGACATGGCAAAAGGAGATGGCTGGCAATTATGGTCTTCTAAGGCTCAGGGACTTTCTAGGGCTACAAAGTTTACCCCACGGGAGGATTAAGTGTGGGACTAATTGCTTAGTGATTGCAAAACAACAACAACATGCCCCGATTTAAAAAAATAATAGAATGTTATTGTGTAATTGTACATTTTATTGATTTTGTTGTAAGCTGCCCTAAGGTATTTTTAGAAAGTTGTATGGTAGCAGTGGGATTATAAATAAATAAACCAAGCCTATTTCTGCCAGGACCCATCAGGGAAGCAAAAGGAGGGAGGGTTAGTGGTGTTAAGAGACACAGTCCTCTGGGGTTATGAGATTCTGGTGGTGTTCTGACATCAGCCCTGTTTCTGACTGCCCCCAGGTGAGGGCTGGTTATCAGTGTTCGTTTGCAAAACAGGAAGTGACTGTGACTAGGAGAAAAGGGTTAAACTTCATCCAAAGGCTTTTGATATACATAGCCCTACAAGGTAAACTACATTCGCTTCTATCTAATTTCTTCCAGGCCAGCCACTCACCTTTTTTATATCTCCCCAAATTCACCTGTGGGCAAACAGGATAAGAAGCACTCCGACTGACCCCATTACTGGCAAGGTATTAAATCACACATTATTAGCTTTATCAACACTTTAACACAATGCAGCAGGGCAGGAAGCAAAATATTTTGGATTAGCTACCTGTCAACCTCTCCCACTGCACCGGAGAACAGTTCTGTCTATTCACAAAAGCAAACCTGAGAACGGGGGCATAGAGCAGGGTGGCAGGCAGCAGTACTCTGCTGGCAGAACGTCTTCCCCCTGGGACGTTTTTAATGATGCAGAGTCAGTCCTTATGCTATGGGAAGGCAATGATGGGCTTTTTCCTGTGGTTTGTCCCATGATGCCCCAATAAGGTATGAGTGTACTGTATATAGCACAGGAAGGAACCAGGAAGGTGTTAAACACGAAACGCTCTTTGAGGCTAGAGTAGGAAGATCACTGGTGTTTTTCTAGCTACACAATTGCTCCACACTCCACACGTAAATGACTCCTGCACAAACAAACCACAGCACTTGAAAGATCTCACATTAGATATCACATCACAATGCCATATACTCCAACTTTTTCTACCCACAATCAGGGACAAAGCCCCCCCCCCCCCAATGCCGCTCCTCCTGCTGACCGCCGCCTTACCTTTGCCGGCTCTCTCCACCTCCTTCTCCAAGGCTGTCGAGAGGCCTCTGAGGCCTGCTTACCGTTACCGTGGCAGCAATGCCTGGCCAGCCGCTGCCACCACTTCTGCCACCAGCAGAACATGAGGACATGGGCTGAAAACCAGAAGTCGGCCATTCTGGATTCAGTTAGCAGAGACAGTGTGAATGCAGAGTCATGGAAGATGCCTGGATGGTTTTGCTATAGGAGGAGGCCCTTTCAAGAGAACAAAATGTACTACTATTATTGTATTTATTTATTTATTATTGAATTGACATAGCGCCTTATACCCATAGGTCTCAGGGCGGCTCACACAACAAACTACTACAAACTTTGTTGTCATTGTCATGTTGGTTGGTGGCAGGGTCAGCTGAAGACATTTTGGCACCTGAAGTGAAGCACAAAATGGTCTCCCCTACCCTGGCCAACCTACAGCTGTCCAGTTCTGGGTACCACAATTTAAGAAGGATGTTGACAAGCTGGAACATGTGCAGAGAAGGGCAACCAAGATGATCAGGGGTCTGGTCACCAAGCCTTATGAAAAGCAGTGGAATGAATGTGGTATGTTTAGTCTGCTAAAGAGGAGACAGGAGATATGATAGCCACCTACAAATATCTCAAGGGCTGTCAGATGGAAGATGGAACAAGCTTGTTTTCTCCTGCTCTGGAGGGTAGGACACGAACCAATGGCTTCCAGTTACAAGAAAAGAGATTCCAACTAAACATCAGGATGAACTTTCTGCTTGACAGTGGAATGGATTCCCTTGGGAGGCTGTAGACTCTCCTCCTCTGGAGGTTTGTAAGCAGAGGTTGGAAGGCCTTCTATCATGTATGATCTAGCTGAGATTCCTGCATTGCAGAGGGTTGGACTAGATGATGCTCAGGGTACCTTCCATCTCTACAATTATATGATTCTATGGAAAGAAGGATCTGGATGTGAGAGTCCTAGAATTGTGTATTAAACATATGTACCAGATTATATTTCATTATCTCAATGTTGACGTAAAGCAACACATTACATGGAAGGAAACACATATTGCCCAATAGGCCAGTCAAAATAAAGCCCCCTTTGCCACTGGGCCAGTTACTGGAACAACTCTGAGGAAGTGGCAGCCATGCCATTCTGATAATGTAAAAGCAGCCCAAACTTTCCAGACATGGCACTGACTTCTCCGTTCCATTAAAAATAGAAGTTGCTTGTTCTTCCTGTAATTTCTAGCATATTGTCCTTGACATTTTCACTTAAAGAGTGGTGCTTTTGGGTTTTCTTTACTTAGCTTCTAAGCCAACAAAAAGCAGCAGCAGGCATCACACACAGACAGGAAAGAACATGAATCATTCATAATTAACTACTTAGTGCTTTGTATGTCCCATATGATGTACAGCAAAGTACCGCATGTGCAATTCCTTTTCTGTGACTCAAGGCTATAGAGAACAGGCACCGTTCAAATGGAGGAGCGTTTTCCTCTGCTAGCTTATGTAAATGGAGGCTCCTGAGTCTATATTTCCCCCCTCTTTATTTTCATGGAACAAAACTCTAGGAAGCACTGGGTACTTTGATCATGTGCTTCTGACAGGCAGCTTTTGTTTCTGTTTCCCTTGGAGCGAACACATTCTGTTGTGATATGTCACTACTGGTTGCATCAATCACAAGGCTCTGCCGTGCAGCAAGAAATGAAACGGGGCGGGGGACACCAAGCAGAAGAGCAGTTTAAAAGTTCAGTGTAAAACAGGAGGCTTTATTCCGCAGAAGAATGGCAGGTTACACTTCAACCCAGATGGGCTGATTTGAAATATCTCTCACATACAGAGTAAGGCTGCATTTGAAATTCAAATGCTGTTGTTAGCACCCATTAGTGGAGGCAGATGTTGTAGCTGTAAAGTTGCGTTCACATCTGCCCTGCTCAATGTGGGTCAAGGTGCTGGGAAAATATTTCACTCAGAGCTCCCGGAGAGCAACAGTAAACCACTTGTACAGACACGAACACCAAGACTAGGAAAAAGCCTTCCCTTCTGTTCAGGGACCGACTTGCATAAGAGCTCACCCTCCATGCCATAAAATGAAGTAGTAGGAGACATTCCAGTGTCTCTGCTGGGATATTGAGTCTCCTGTGCAAAAGAAATCAGGACAGGTAATGGGAAAGGGGGTGAGGAAAGAAACTGGTTGGATTGGCATAAGCTGGCCACATTACCCCAGGTGGTCCCAGCACATCTGGCCTCAGTTCCGCTTGAGTAAGAGCTTTGGAAAGCCACCAGGCATGGCTTCTTCCAGTAAGTTCTCTCCAAAGGCCACAGGCTTGATTCAACCATGAACAGGGTCTACCACCTGCAGCTCACATGACTGGATATAACCCTCCCTAGGAGCACAAGGTCTTCTCCTAGCTGCATCACAGCCTGGTTCAAGGCCCCGGAGGCTAGTTGCAAGTGTGGACAGTAATGCACATCTACTTCATAGACCCTGATTAGGTTTCTATATGTCTATAAATATTCTGCAGATGGTCTCTGAGGTGTGAGGAAGTCTCTTATAGCAACTTGCAGACGGAGAGCATGGAATTGAGAGTATGCTCCCAGGAAGCTAGCACACGAATATACCTGCCTCTTGAACTCATAAGGACCTTGAGGAAGATACCTGTCGGAAACATATTGAACAAATTATATCTAATAATATTATTACTGTTCTTGAGTACCAACTTAAAGCTCCGCCTCCACATTTCCGTCAAACTTGGCCCCACTGCATTCAATTATTTCTAAGTAGACATGTATGGGACTGCGCCATTAGGTTGAAATCCTATGCAGTCAGTAAAGCCATTAAATACAGAGGAATGCGCCCCTGAACAAACATGCACAAGATTGCATTAAAAGGCAATAAAATGACCGTGTTCTCCTCCCCAACCCCCAACCCCACAATTTTTGAAACTCATGAACTTTGAGGGTGCCCCAAGTAACTCATCCAGCATTGATTCACTGTAAACTTGGACGAGGTGACAGTAAATTTTTGAATTGTCTCTGCAGTGCATTTTCTTGTTTCGGGGGCTGAATAGAATGTAGGTAGTAGCAGTAGTACATCACCAGAATTAGTTTCCTGGGATTAGCATAATGTTATTCTATGAATCCTCTTTTCCGTTTTACTGTTTCTGTATAGCTGTTTGCTTATAGAAAACCCTATCAATCATCTGGGTTCATTAAAGGACTGCCTAAACAGCAGAGTTCTGTATAATTTTTTTTTTAGCATCGTTTTTAAAACTCTTCATGGGAAAACCTGACCCAATGCAGTTTTTTATTCAGTGTAACACTCTTATTTGAGAGGCAGAGTGGATTTACACCAAGACGGATTATACCAAGTTATGATCCAGTGGCCATAAAAATGTGGGGAAACAGCCACACTTTTCATTAGAAAGGAACGTTTTGATACAGAAGAGTTGTTTTGGTATAGGGCAGCAAGACAATATTTTGCCAAAGTGATGTCGATTTAATGATATTCAAGTACCTTTTAACAACCCATTTCGATATGAACCTCCGGAAGAGTAATATATCAGGAAAGCTGGCTTCTTTATCTGCCGTGTTAACAGGGCAGCACCAGGCTGTTACGAATAAAGCAGGACCCATTGAAGAAAGCAGCCTCTCCATCAAAGTAATTGAATTCATGATTTTCACCTGTTGTGCACCAGTTCCCATTAAATTCTGGCCTCTTGCTAAAGCTATTCACTTATCTCTTTGATTTCCAAATTAGCATGTCTTTGAGGTCTAGGGTACTTTTTTTTTTGGGGGGGGGGACTTGTCAAAAACTACCTAGTGACTTCTTTTATCAGTATGCTGTTAACATTGTCATCGAGTTATTATGGAGAAATATGTCTCCAGTCATTTGATTGTTCAGAATTTCTGCCTGTTCTAGGAGCAACATGTAGGCAGCTTCAAGGAACTCCCAAGTTGCAGTCTGGAACTACATCTACCCAGACAGCTACCCGGCTCAGCCCTGTAGTTATGCAAAACAATGCTTGGCATTGGGGGGGGGGGGCATCTTCTTTGTTTATTTACGGTACTTCTCTGTGAAACTGGTGCAACCATTTTAGAAACCCCCTGTTTCTGCATTCATCGCATTACCAATGCAGCTGCTGGGAGAGATCATCAGGGGGTTTGGGCTGGGTGTTCATCAGTATGCAGATGACACCCAGCTCTACCTCTTTTTCAAATCAGAACCAGTGAAGGCGGTGAAGGTCCTGTGTGAGTGTCTGGAGGTGGTTGGAGGATGGATGGCAGCTAACAGATTGAGGTTGAATCCTGATAAGACAGAAGTACTGTTTTGGGGGGACAGGAGGTGGGCAGGTATGGAGGACTCCCTGGTCTTGAATGGGGTAACTGTGCCCCTGAAAGACCAGGTGCACAGCCTGGGAGTCATTTTGGACTCACAGCAGTCCATGGAGGCACAGGTCAATTCTGTGTCCAGGGCAGCTGTTTATCAGCTCCATCTGGTACGCAGGATGAGACCCTACCTGCCCACAGACTGTCTCGCCAGAGTGGTGCATGTTCTAGTTATCTCTCACTTGCAATGCACTCTATGTGGGGCTACCTTTGAAGGTGACCCGGAAACTACAACTAATCTAGAATGCGGCAGCTAGACTGGTGACTGAGAGCAGCCGCTGAGACCACATAACACCGGTCTTGAAAGACTTACACTGGCTCCCAGTATGTTTCTGAGTGCAATTCAACGTGTTGGTGCTGACCTTTAAAGTCCCAAACGACTTCAGTCCAGTATACCTGAAGGAGCGTCTCCACCCCCATTGTTCTGCCCGGACACTGAGGTCCAGTGCCGAGGGCCTTATGGCGGTTCCCTCATTGCGAGAAGCAAAGTTACAGGGAACCAGGCAGAGGGCTTTCTCGGTAGTGGCACCCACCCTGTGGAATGCCCTCCGACCAGATGTCAAAGAGGAAAACTACTACCAGACTTTTAGAAGACATCTGAAGGCAGCCCTGTTTAGGGAAGCTTTTAATGTTTAATAGACTATATGTATTATTATTATACCAAACTTAGTTGATGACACAAACAGCCTAATGCCTTGCATTATCCCCATGGAAATCTATGTGTAAATTACAGAACAACAGCACACAACCTGCAGTTTTGTGTGTATACATGCATTATTTACATGGTTTTTCATATAACTTCTGGTCTCTTTATGTTTTTTTAGATTTCTGCATTGCAGGGGGTTGGACTAGATGACCCTCAAGATCCCTTCCATCTCTACAATTCTATGATTCTATGACACTCATTTTGTCACTCTTCCCAGTCTGCCACATGGTACAAGAAGCCCAATGTCTTATTGTGGGGCCAATCCTGATGGCACATGAGTAGGACAGAGAGAGAAAAAAATCTCTTTTTAACAAACATGAGAGAAAATAAGTTAACTATTTTTTTCTAAATCTACAAATACTCCTGAATATACACTTGTTCTATATGATAATTGTAAAATGACATTTTGTTTTATCCCCCCGTTTCTGGTGTTGAATTCTTCTCGCCTTCTTGATTGTAAAGAAAGATTCAAATGACTTGTCCGCCATCCGGAATTTTGTGTGTTGGCTGTAATTTGCTAGCATTATGTACCATCAAGGCAGTCAGAATGAAAATCCCAAACAACCTTTAAAAGCCACTGAATGAACATGAGAGATTAAGAGTTCAGAGATGCTGCATTTGTTGCTGCTGGGGGGGAAACTCCCCATTAAAGAGTAGCTTCCCAGTGGAAAGTGCCTGCCTGCCTGCCTGCCTTCGTAACTGCTCCATTAAATGGGTCCATTGTAATGAGGCATTGCATAATAAGAAAAAGTCTTTGGATTCTTCTTCTTCTTCTTCTTCTTCTTCTTCTTCTTCTTCTTCTTCTTCTTCTTCTTCTTCTTCTTCTTCTTTTGCGATCACTCATAGCCGAGTAAGATTGTCTTCCATAAACACGGTTTTAACAATGAGTCTGTAAGTGACTGTGGAGGCCAATTCTGGATCCACATGTCCTTTCACAGTGGGGACATTGGTTTCCGGGCGGGAGTTGATCACGGTGTGGATTTGTCAAGCATGCCTTCCTCTTTACACATTTCTCCCTTGTGTCCTGAGTTCTTCAAAGCCCATGACACCTTTGGTAAAGGCTGTTCTCCAACTGGAGCACTCGCAGGCCAGTATTTATACTACATTTTTTAGATTTGCCTTGAGAGAGTCTTTAAACCTCTTTTGTTGACCACCAGCATTACGCTTTCCATTTTTAAGTTGGGAATAGAGTAGTTGCTTTGGAAGACGATCATCTGGCATCCGCACAACATGACCAGTCCAATGAAGTTGATGTTGAAGAATCATTGCTTCAACACTGGTGATCTTTGCTTCTTCCAGTACACTGATATTCATTCGCCTGTCTTCCCGAGTGATGTGCAAAAATTTTGGGAGACACTGTTGATGGAATCTTCCGAGGAGCTGGAGATGGCATTTATAAGTGGTCCATCTTTCACAAGCATATAGTAAGGTTGGTAGTACAATGGCTTTGTAAACAAGCATTTTGGAATGAATTAAGTACTTAACCCGAGGTACCACTGTACATTATTTTAAATGTTTAACAAAAATATAATTTTGGATTCCCTTAATGTTTCTCAGGTGTTTCACCACAGGAATTAGGAATATCCAGTTTGGTTTAGGAGAAATTTTAGTGGCAACTCTAAGTATATAGTTGTCAGCAGTTGGTTATAATTAGCTAAATTAAATCCCACTGGAACTGATATGAAGGGATGAAGCCAGGATTTCTTTTGTTTGTTCATAAAAGTGAGCAGAAAATGGAGGAAGGGCCATGTGCAACTCATGTACTGCTGTACTTTTAATTATAAAAGATATCTTTGGATATTTCTCTACATATGTTTTAAAAATGCAAATAAGTAAATGAACTGAAATGCAATGACTCATCATTTTGCATTATTCTACGGGAAGCTGGCTAACATGAGACATGCTTATACAATTCCAAAATCTGATTTTAGTAGACATTTAATATTTATACTGTTTGTTCCAGATCAACCAGGTCAGATTTCTTCTTTAGCATGCTTCTGTTTGTTGTGGTGAATTGTTTTTCACTCAAGAAGATTGGAATTAAAAAGAGATACAGTACAACTTCTAAAAATGGTGTTTACTTTAAAAATAGCACACACAAATGAGAGAAGATAAGTAACATAGTGTATGCTTTGAAAGGTCTTGATCCCCTTTTATTAACTTTTAGAAACTAAAATAGAGATATAAAATAAGTTATTTTCATCCTGTTGCACCCTGATAGGCAAATAAAGAGGCAGACACATAAGCTGGGGCTGAACTGGGCCACTTTTATTTAGACCCCACCTTAAAACCAGCAGAGGGGGGTGACTATGGGGCAGGAACTAACTTAACTGGATAACTGTAGCCACTGGGCAACCTGCCCTTGCCTAAGGAATTGCGGCATGGCTCCCTAGCCTGACCCAATTCTTGGACCACACCGTGAAGGTGAGAAGGGAGGCCTTGCCTCGTCACTACCCCCCAGGACCGCAGAACCTCAGGTGGAAGAGGAGTTTGGCCTCGAAGAACACCCCTATCTCACCCCTGAACCACAGAGTCTGAGATGTGAGCCTCAGGGCTGACCCATCTCCTGAAAGGTGCCTAAAGGGCAATACCAAACTAAACCAAACTATTTCTTTTCCTGCACCTAAACTGCCACTGAAAGGGGGCAAATCTCTGTTTAGGTTTTTCCCCCCACCCCCACAAGGTACTCTTGCAGCCCCCTCTGCAGGTTGGGAGGAAGATGTTGTTGCTGGCATTCATCACATGGATTCCATCTGGTGTATACCATTCAATCCCATCCACCAATATGGCAGATTACTTGAGCTCACTTGCTCTGAACTGCAAGCCAAACTTCCCAGTTGACACTTTTCCTTGCCCTATTTATATCCCCCTGGTATTCCAATAAACCTGCTGAGCTCTTCTCAGCAATATTTCAGACAAAACTAAAGAAACTGCCGGCCAACATTGCTGGATAACTTGAAAATCCAACATGGCTTGCACGCTCAGAGTCTTTCCTTTCTGCAGACCCAGATCATTGCTGCCCAGTGAGCAAACATACCAGTATATAGGGTTGTATTGTTAGAATCTTAACTTTGTCTGGATTGTGCTCTAGTTCATTTGTTTTTTAAAGTGAGCTTGTCCTTATGAAATGAGGCCTCATCCACACTTCCACATGTCTCGTGCCTAGACAGCATGAGTCTGAGAGTGAGTGGAGAGGGGCTTCTCTGAATGCACTCCCAAAACTTCAAAAAGGTCTAGGAAAGTTTGCGGTGAATTTCACTCTTCAGTTATTCAATTAAGGTTGAGCTGATCATCTTCTGGCCCTGTGCTTTTAGCAAGGAGGTTTGTACTGCAGAAGCAACACACATGAATGAAAGGGGATGAGTGCTTAAGAATTTTTTTAACCCAATAATAAAAATGTAAAACTGGAACCTGTGTCTGGAGGGAGACTGGTCAAAATGAATAAAAATGCAAGGCAGGAGAATAAAAAGAACAGGGGAGGGGATAAATTAACTAGTCTGCATTCTTTTCTAAAAAAAACAACATGTAAAGGGAACATGGGAAAATCCAAAATCCCACCAAATAGTAGGGGGAGAAATTTATGGTGACATACATGAGAAATGACGGTGCTTTTAATCAGGGTAGTAAAAGAAATATTGTATGAATGATAACACATTTAATGAGCAAAATGGCATATTGGAAGAGCAAAGCTATTCTAGGACTGAACAGTAAATTGGTCTTTTCAAAGGAGACTTGCAGGCATATTATTTATTTTCTGGTAATGAGGCCAATGTCTACAGAAGTGTCCAAATCATTCCATGCACCCAAGATGGACGTAGCTTTTGAGAAGGATAGCGCTCTTCCCAGCGTGACAGAAAAATACATTTGAAAATGAAGGGAGCAGTAAAATTTATTCATTATGTGATTGAGTGGTCTGTTTATAAATTTGGTTGTTGTTTTTTAAGCTGAAAATCACACTGGGGTAAAGAACAAGCTTGTGGGTCTGAAGTAGCTGTAAGGGAAAGGTACCCCTGACCGTAAGGTCCAGTTGCGGACGACTCTGGGGTTGTGCGCTCATCTCACTCTATAGGCCGAGGGAGCCGGCGTTTGTCTGCAGACAGCTTCCGGGTCATGTGGTCAGCATGACTAAGCCGCTTCTAGCAAACCAGAGCAGCGCACGGAAACACCATTGACCTTCCCGCTGGAGCAGTACCTATTTATCTACTTGCACTTTGACATGCTTTTGAACTGCTAGGTTGGCAGGAGCTGGGACCAAACGAAGGGAGCTCACCCCGTCGCGGGGATTCGAACCGCTGACCTTCTGCTGGCAAGCCCTAGGCTCTGTGGTTTAGACCACAGCGCCACCCACGTCCCATGAAGTAGCTTTAGCAAGCCACAAAAGATATTGTGGTTGGGATACAAAGCTTGTGGATAATGTCAGTGGCAAAAAGTGTGCTCAACCCCTCTGACAGTTTTCCCACCAAACAACCGGTTGGTGGTATTAAAAACCTTTGGAAAGCTCAGCTGCTCTGCTTTTGACCATGTTATTAGGATACAGTATACCGTTCTGGTTGCCCCACCCCTGATGTCACCTAGAGCAAAAACAGACACATAAAAGTAGCATTGGAGGCTCTGTGAGGCCTAGGACGCCACTCCAAGGCCCCCCCATGGCCTTGGATGGGACGCAGAAGTCGTGGCCAAGGCCCCCGCAGAGTGGGTGCTGAGCACCCACAAGAATTGTTTTGTGGGTGCCCGGGCAGCCAGGGCCCCCTGGAGTTGGCGCCAGTGCCATGCACCAGCTCTGCTTCGCATTGTTCTCAAGTACTTTTGCCTGACTGGAAGGTGCCTTTGAATTGTGATCACGCCTCTTGCTTGCCTTGATATAGTTAGGAGAGATGAGCATGGCTGTGCAGCAATATGTGATTTTTGCATGACTAGTTGTAGACTACTGTTCAGTCTGTCACTCTGCCCACTTTCGACTCTGGCCACATCCATTTGCCCTCTGGCCACCTCTGACCCCACAGCCCCTTAAATTTCACCTACAAGGGCATGAGGCAAGAAAGAATGATCTTACAGATAAATATGGACAGAGAAATGTGGACTTTAGGTAAACCTTCAGCACTCGGGCTTTACTGCAGTTTGCTACGTCCTCTGCCACACGAAGGCTTCTACCCTTCCAGTTTTGCTGAAGTCATGCTCTGTGTACTCTTCTGCATTCTGGTCCCATATTCCATGTCATGTGTCACAGCTGTTCAAAATATCTAATCCTGACATTTTTCCAAACTTGTTCTTGAATTTCCTCATCAATACTGGTTTCTTCTTCTTTTTTCTTTTTGCAAAAGGCAATCAAAATCCACAGAGGGCAAATTCAAGAGGGTTGTTGCCTTGTGCTACTTGTGAGCATTTGCAGATATCTGCTTGACCAGTGTCAGAAACAGAATGCTGTGCTAGATGAGGAGGAGGGGGGGATTTTATTATTTATTATTTATACCCCACCCATTAGACCTTGGTCTGATCCAGCAAGGCTTTTCTTATTGGAACCAGTGGAGCTCCTTCAACTTCACTGTAATAGACTATCATCATGGTTATTCTCAAGGTTCAACATGAAACACAATGAGATATAACCTGGAGAAGATAACAAAATGATTCAATTTAGGTTTAGAACACTGTATTTTAGGTCTGCACTGCATATTTTATACTTTGGTGTGAAAAACAGTCAAATATTTTCCCCTAACTCTTGTACCTCCAATAACATTCAACTTATTTTAATCCTGCTTGGTGCTTCTGGTTACTACTTCTTTATTCTTCCTGGGTCAGATCCTGCCTACCATGGATCATGCAGTAAGGAGGATGACACTACTATATTAAATGGCCCATCTGATTTTGAATAAAGGATGCCACTTGGGGCAAAGGATGCCAAGTGAAATTAAGAGCAAGGGAGTTAATGTAAATGAATGCACTTTTTATTGTTGATGCAAATATCACTGAAAAATAATAAAGAGGGTATTTTTGACAATGCCAAATATTCCTGCAAGAGAGAATAATTTTTAACTTGATTGTAAACTTCTTCAAACTATTCAAACAAAAGCCTGTTTTTTTCTTCTTCTTTTACACACTGCATTTATTAGGCTTATTATTACTCTGCCGTACTGCTCCCAAATACTTTGCACATGACCTTTTATGACCTTTTTTTTAAAAAATAGGGAAATATTAGAGGGGAGAAAACCCTCCTACAGAGCTTTGACTCCTGGGTATTTTAAAGAATATTTGCAGAGTTGGCTTTTAGGATCATCTTTAGTCCTCTGGGTTTATTACATAATACGATGTCTCTCCGCTTCTTCTCTGTATTGCTAATTTCAAAAGGAGTGCCATAGAGAGAAAAGTGCAGTTAACAAGCAATGGAAATCAGAAATAATTATGCACTCTGTAACTGCTGTATCTAAAGGTGTTCCTGCTGCCAACATGACCCTATCCATATGTCAGAGTTGAGCTCAGTAGCTCCAGAACACCTTAGCAATTATCTTTTACCACACAGTTATTTTAAGAGACGATACAGTATGACTTATGACTCAGGCATCCCATTTGATTACTTATTATTTTATACTAGTGCTACTGGAGGCTTTTCTTCACCCAAAGAGTCCAATAAACATTGTTTACAGAGCCACAGGCCGCCCTGTAAGTCGGATAATAGCCAAATGATTCATACCATAAGAGAATATGAAATGTGGCTGTGACTTAAAGAGGAGAAAGAATCATAGTATGCCCAAGTTAGCATTATGAGAAAGTAGATAACAGTATATTCAAATGAGATACCATGTTTAATTATTGGCATGAGATAGTGGTTAGGACAACGGAAGTCAAATACATAAACTTTTTATCTTCTTGACCATAAATTTGCCCTCAAAGTTTCTTTTGAAAAGCGTAGACTGCCCTAAAGTCAGGACTGTTGCAGTTCTGCAGAAGTAAAGGCAAGGGAACATTTAGAATAACATTGAGCGCAGGATTAAACGTCTTATGCATCTCAGTTTTTTTGGGTTTTTTGTTTTATAAAAGGTTTTTAATGCTTGTGATTGAAAGTACTCATGCAATGAAATCTTAGAAGCCATTTTCAGCAAGTGAAACTGCAATAACTTTGCTTCACTCCTTGAGCTGCTCTATGATTAACTCAGAATCAAATATGAAAAATAGTAAAAAAAAATTGAATAAATTATTTACAACAGTACAAATTATGTAATCTATTCAATTCACGTGATTTATGCAGGCCCCACAGCCTTGCCCTTGGGGCATATCAAGTCCACAAACTTCACTAAACGTTTGATTCATCTTGCATGGCTACACTTCCTCATCTCCCATAATGAGAATATGAAGAACTTTCAGTTGCACATCTCTTGAACCCCTCACAGAAATCTGGAGTTTCTAGAGTTCCCCTGGGAGGGGGAATAATTATTACACCACCTTGAGACTGTGATGTGTATGTAGAACACAAGCATATTGATTTCTTATCTACTTATTTCACTGTGTATGCCCATCATCGCATATTTATTTATTTTTAAGACTAATGCTTCGTAAATCCCGCACTGCTACTTCACACTGGAACCTATATAATGAATCACTCTGGAAGTGAACCAGGAAGATTGATTTGCCATAGGACTATTGAAAGTCATATCTTTTGTGGCATGAAATGCAGTAACAGACAGCACATAACAATAAATCGGCACTACAGGGTTAAAATGCAAGGCACTAGGCATCACAGTATGATTCAATTTTTATAATAATGTTCTAGCTGTTTGCACACAGTTCCACCAGCCTGCTGGCCATCTACCTTCCCATCCTACTCTTCCTGATCTACTTTACCTGTGCAAGATTGGGTAAGAAGGAGAGGTTCTGCTAGAAAACTGGAGAGGGGGAGGAAGTGATCTACTAAGGAAAGAGAGAGAGAAAGATTATGCTTGAAATTTGGGGATGGCTGTTCCCACCTATCATGGCCTGCCTCCCCCCCAATGAGCCACCATGAGGCAACTGCTGACATAGCAATTTTAAAGGGGTTTTAGCCTTTTGAGTCTGGGTATAGAAGGACTGCTTAGGGATATTGCTAAAAGACCTGTTGATGTGCTTTATGCTCACTTAATCTTCCTTTGATGAACTTTAAATGAATACTTAATTATTGAATTGTTAGGACTACATCATAGTGATAATTTCTACTATGTATTATGGTTATTGAACTATTCTGTTTATTTTCAGTTAACTCCATGGTTCTCAAACTTATTTCCCTGAGTCCCACTCTCAGAACAAAAAATTGCTTCTGCCATATTGACTTTTTTGTTGATAAGAAATACACTGGAAAACAAAACAAAACAACAACAACAAACAGTACTTGATTTATAACATAGAACACAACTACTTTATAATATGGACACGAGACATCCAGAAACTACACAACAATGCAGCTAAATAAGAACATGAATCATTCCCAAAATATAATTATAATAAGCCTCTTACGTATGTACCTTAAATATGTACACACATACAATGAGAGGCGTGAGCTTACTTTTGCTATGTAATTTCATTTATACTGGGTCTAATTTGAGACAAACAAACTCTCATCCCCTCATCAACACAAAGAAGTCTCTCTCTTTTCTGATCTTCCATATTTGTCAAAGTTGAAAATCCCTGTTCACAACAATATGTCGGGGCTAACTAGAAGATCAGCCAATGCTCTAGCTAAAAAATAAAAATAGTACTATACTATACTACACTGAAATGTTTAAATGTTTCTTTGATTGCCCTTAAATTTTCCCACCACAATTGTCACCCTCTTGTTCCACACCAGGATGGCGTGCTACAGCCTTTGAGAACGACTGGGTTAACTGTTTTGAGCACAAATGTCTCTATGGGAAATGTGGTATATAAATAAACCAATTACAGCTATGAGTTTTAATTGGGGAACCTGGAACCTTTCACCTGGGAGACACACCCTCCAAATGCCCTGTCCAATAAGAAGCATGAATAGCAGCTGCAACAGCAGCAGCCAATAGACCAAACACCTGTGTTTGATGTATTTCCATGTACAAAAATACTGAGCCAATGGTGGGATTAATAAAAGTTACTGATGTCACAGAACCACTGCATTTCTACTAAATACCACTGGCCTAGGAATCAGATACAGCAGAATAGGAATGAAGGGAAGAGGTGCAAGAGACAAGAGTTGTCTTCAGGAGTTTGCCTGAACACACAGAGGGTTAAATTGGGAACAAGGGTGTGCACACAAGCCCCATCACTTCTGCTCACATCAGAAGAGTGTTTTTAAGCAATTTCCCTGCCATTGGAAATCCTGATAAACTAGAATTCTTGCTTCTGACAAGTTTTCTAAGCATGTTCAGTGAATGCATTGACCCTCCACTTTTTAGACCTTCATGCTAATCATGCAAAGTTCTGAAGAGCACCTCGGGGATGTTATCCCACTCCAGTTTAACCTTTTGCATGTTGCGGCAAATGCCTGAACAACACAGCTAAGGAGATGGAGATCAGTATGAATGAACAGAGGACAAAAACAGGAGTCAATGGAAAGAAAGGTGAGATGAAACTGTTTCAGAATGGACAGTGACTCATGATACATTGCTCAAAGTGTGTGAATAGTATGGTCATAGTCACAGATTGCCTTTCCTGTGAAGTTGCCTCTGATCTAGACACTATGGGCTTTTGTTGCACATTCTTGTCCCTTAAGAAGATGCTTCGTTATTTCTGAATTCTGTCATTTTTGGAGCAATCTATGAAAAGAGCATCAAGCTTAATGATGACCAGTAATGATGAATCACCCCAGTGTCAATTTCAGTGTCACACAGGTGGCTTATCTGATTAATTTCATCAGAGCAGTGGCCTGAGGCGATAATGCATTACTCAGAGGGAGGTAATTATTTTTAAAGAGAAGAATGAGCTTCAGTCAAAGTTTTATAATCAAATATTTAATTAGATATTCTGCAGTGTCATAGGATTTTTCTGGTGGAGGGATTTGTCCAATAAAAGTGAAGTTTTGCAAAAGTGAACAAACGTTCTTGAATTGCAGGCCATGTTTGTCTTGAGCAAAATCCAGATGTTGACCCTGGTATATGCTCAGTGTCACTTAGCGAATAAGCTGCAGAATGCGGCTTCCAGATTGGAGATGGGACCAGTGTGAGCTGTCAGTTTGCCAGCTCAGATGTGGAACAATCTCCCAGCTGCAAGAAAAACCAAGTGAACTGAATCTCTCCAAAAGGAAAGCTTGCATATTTGCTTACCTAAAGATTGCACAACCCTTTTTGTAAAGAAACCAAGTACTTTTCTTTTTAAGTCATTTGGAACCTTTTTTCATCTTTGTTTTACTGCCAGCAGATGGACACATGTTTGCTTTAACTTCTGGAAACTATGAGTAATACATTCACTTATTTACAAAACTAAGTCTCTGTGATTTATTCTAACCTAAGTATTTTTGTGGAGAACGTTTGTTTAAAGGTAGATGAGGGCAGATGTAAATCTAACCATGATTTAATGCACTTTGAGCAATCTCCATTGTGCTTAGCTCTGCTACGAGAGAGTAAATATCTCTTTTCCAAACCTCTCTCTCCAACATCATTAACTGCAGACAAAATTTCACCACAGTAACCAGGTTCACCATATATCAGGCCAACATGTAGTTCATCTTCTAATCTCCTATGCTTGCACAAGATCAATATTCCACAATACTAGACATTAAATAAATAACTAAAAAGAATCAAGAGGACGATCCTTGTGTGAATGCTCATAACTGCAACGTTTCCTGGCTGGAGAAACACCAGGGTACATTAGGGGTATGACTACAGCCATGCAACTTTTCTCAGTTTGGACACAACCCACTATTAGTGGGGATAGGAAAACCCTACACTCACTCTCTAATAAGAGCAACATGTGAGAAAAGATGCGGACAAGCAACTACAAATTCACTCTTAAAGACATCAGATCAAGCAGCAACTATACCACCATAGAAGGTAAGGGTGGAGAGGCCCTTGATCTCTGCCTGGTTTTGAATATGCACCTGCCTCTGACCCTTCTGCTATGGGCTTCAGCCTCCATCCGTTTCAGATCACATGCCTGCTTCTAGTGCACCTGGGCTAATCAACTCTCCTAGGTCCTGGAACTCTACCGGAAACCTGAGCTTCACATATTCGAAGAAAAAACAGGAAAAAAATTACATGTTTGCGGTAATGCAAATGATGAAGCATCCAAATGGTGGAAAACATTACAAGGTGGTAAGTTAATCATTTGTTTATTCACATAGAGTTGACTCCTACAATGATTTAAAAAAAGAAGAAGTTTGGCTTGATATGATGCCACTGTCTCTTCCTTCTTGTATCAAATTTAGACTGCTGCTTTTGTAAACTTTTATTTATTATGACAAGCCTTGTCAGTGACTGACTGACAGGTCATAACATTGGTTTGTTTTCCGCTGTGAGCCATGACTTGCTTGATGGAAGGAAGTGTGCAAATATACACCTCCTTCATGCAGTTGCAGCTGTGTGTCAGCGCTCTGCAGTGGTGCTATTTACTACGACTGCTGCCTATAAAGCAGCTACAATTTTCTAAGCACTGCATAATATACTACTACTAATAAAATAATAACTAAAAAACAAGACTGTCCAGGCCCACAGACTCATGGATCCTTTTGGACCTGGAAGAGGGTGGAGGGACATAGAGGGGAGGGGGATGCTTAAACATGCTGTGCTGACACACATGGGGTCCGGGAACAGAACCCCCACATGAAATGGTGGCCACCTGTAAATTACAGAATAGTATGTTTCTAAGAAGAAGGCCAGCAGCACCCATCTCTTCTTCCACTTGCCCCTATTTGTATGTTCTTAGTAGAATGCACACTTCCTCCATCTACAGACACCTCTGTGGTCTCTTTACTTTTTCCTTCCATGGATAAATCTGATAATCTTATTGTCTCTGGAGTGATATATGTGGGAGTATCTGAATATAAATTAATAAAACAATCATTAATAAAATGTTGATGACAAAGCGATGAATTCA
Organism: Podarcis muralis; assembly: GCF_964188315.1. Classification (NCBI taxonomy): domain Eukaryota; kingdom Metazoa; phylum Chordata; class Lepidosauria; order Squamata; family Lacertidae; genus Podarcis; species Podarcis muralis. The sequence continues at coordinate 100,691,495 of NC_135658.1, read as the reverse complement.
GGGCTCCTGGCACTTCAGTTTTATTCAAAAAAGAGAACAATCTTACAAAGGTAATCAAGCAAGGACAATGAATAGGCTTAGAGAGGGCGAAATGATACATTATCATTGTCATTTACATAAAAATTACAGTACGGATGGATTTTCCATGTTCACACAACAAGCAATAATTTCATAGTCCAAGGTTTCTTTAGAATTTACCTAGAAAGTCCGGATGGCTTGTAATGTAATGGCTGCATGACATTTTTGTTTTAAAGAGACCTGTTGGCTTCTTCTTCTTCTGATCCATATTAAAAAAGTGCTCAGATGTACCATTATGCTTCTTTTCACGAGAAGCAATCCATAGGACTAAAATGGTCATCATGGTCATGCAAGTAGCAGGTGCTGCATTGTTGGCACCTGTCTTTCTCAAGAGACAATGGAGTATGCCTCTGGGGGTACTGCTGCTCCTAGATGGGCTACCTTCCCAGGTTGACAAGCCTCATGTGCTCCTCAGTTCCCTTTACAGCATGTGCAGAAACACTCAATCCACTGGCGCCTGTCTTTGCATGCAGGTGAAGTCCTTAACTCTCTGAGCGTTTAAGGCCCACCTGCAACAGGTATATACACCATAAATACTGTATACACACCAATCATATGTAGATGCTTGTTTGTACAAGCGCATCGGTATGGAAGTGAGAGCTGGACCATAAAGAAGGCTGATCACAAAAGAATTGATGCTTTTGAATTATGGTGCTGGAGGAGGCTCTTGAGAGTCCCATGGACTGCAAGAAGATCAAACCTCTCCATTCTGAAGGAAATCAGCCCTGAGTGCTCACTGGAAGGACAGATCGTGAAGCTGAGGCTCCAATACTTTGGCCACCTCATGAGAAGAGAAGACTCTCTGGAAAAAAACCCTCTGATGTTGGGTAAGATTGAGGACACAAGGAGAAGGGACAACAGAGGACGAGATGATTGGACAGTGTTATAGAAGCGACCAACATGAATTTGATGAAATTCCAGGAAGTAGTGGAAGGCTGGAGTGCCTGGCGTGCTCTGGTCCATGGGGTCACGAAGAGTCAGACACGATTAAACGACTAAACAACAACAACAACATTGGTTGAGTATTGGCAACTGCATGTTGAATGTGGAACTGACTTGACCCCACAGACATTGTATTTATATTGACATTAAAAGATATGTATCCTGACCCTCACAGCTCAGTTTTGGCCAAAGTCTTTCATGTGTAAATCAGAGAGGCACATAGGCAAGGCACAGGTTACAGCACACAACAGGTGTGCCAAGAGGATTAGGTACATGGCTAGGCACAAGAAACGACATACCCCTTGTCCTTTCTGTTTGAAGGATAGGGAGGGCACAGTACTTAGCTCAGCAAGCAGCAGGCGGGGCTTGTGAGGTCTGTGTGTGCCAATGTTGGCATCTCCATGCTCTGGGAGACAGAGGTACCAACCCAGCCTCCTATTTATTCTCTGTCACTTCTCCCAAAGGAGAGGACTCTGCACTGGCAAGAGGAGGCACCAGAGGCAACTCTGACTAGAGGTGTCTGATGTCACAGGGGTGGAACACGTCTCTGCCACTAATAATAATTTTATTATTTATATCCCGCCCATCTGGCCACTCTGCTGGGTCCCTCAATAAGGTTCCAGCACTTCATTACTCAGGTTACTGCCCCCTTTCCCAGGCCCAGACACTTCTTGGGGTTCTGCAGACACTTTCTCCAACCTGCTAAGACTTTCTCCATGGCCATCCAGCTCATTGAACTCCTCCCAATTCTCCTCAGGATCTGACCATCCCCTCCATGACATCTCCACAGGGCTCATGACAATATGGAATGTTTGCCGCATGTTAGAACTCTGATGGAATTTGCACAGGCAAGTCAGCACTGAAGACAACTAGAGAGGCACATGGATGTCTCCACCAGCCCTTAGGCTCTTCAAAATTCTGTTGACTTCAAAAAGTAGTATTTTAGTAACCTCACAGTACTTAGGTTTAAACACCATTTGATTTTCAAGCACTTAAAAAGCAAAGTGGTGTTATACTCTGAGCTAATGAAACTGTTGAAGTTACTTGAAACAAATAATCCCTTAACACATAAATATTTTGCAATGAAAAGGCTTAATTGTTTGCAATGAACCCAACATGTGGTAACTTGTCAGTATGAGATTTGTGTATTCTCTGGAGCTCAGCTCCATAATTCTAAAGTAACTGCCCACAATGCAGACTTTCAAATGATTAAAAGATTTTCAACCCAAGGGTTAGATGTTAGGCTCTTCATAAATCAAGATTCACCGTTGAAAGGATTTCAGACAAATATCAGAGTTGTCACGAAGCTTTAATCCAGAGCTATTGTGATTGGGGGAGAAGGTTCAAATGTTCTAGAAACATTGCCTTCTGAATTAATTTAACTTCATGCATCTTTCTTTTCCCCATTTTCCCTTAAATCCTTCTTTCCTACTGATGCTTACTAAACTGATCAACAGAAATGTTACAGTGCTATATTTTAATGTCCCTGTCTAATTATTTGTATTAATAGCAAAACATTGTTCTCCAAGAGCTGTGATTACATATATTACCAAAACGATTACCGTCTTCATCTTCTGAGCTACCTGACATTTAGCTTTTGTAGCTGCAGTGACTTCAGCTCCATATTCACCCAGGAATAATTGTTATCTGTCAAGAGCACAATGTATTTCTAATCATATTCCATCAATGACATGCATTTTAGATTGTTAAATCATTTTGGCTTGGGGGGGGGACCAGAGGCTAGAATGGAATATAAAAAGCGCATTCTTTCAGCTCCTTTGCATTATTCATAAATGCAGTACCTTGTCAGCACTTAGAGTGTAATCAAACTTTAAATGATGTAAGAATATTTTGTGTTCAAACTGCATGTAAGATGTTCCAGGGCTTCATAACACATTGTGTTGTTCTTCTTAACTGTACTATCTATTTTTTTGAGGGGTGGGAACAGTGTAAAATGTTAATTCTGCCTGCTGCAGCTTCTGCCAGGGTGAGAAATTCAAATACTTCTGCTTTGCTTTCCAATCTGAAGCAATCAGTCAGTGTGTGTGTGTGTGTGTGTGTGTGTGTGTGTGTGTGTGTGTGTAAAGATAAAGACTCTATTATTTACCGTCTGTCTAATTCTCAGTATTATTCCATTAATGTCATTCCTTGGTATCATTTCCAGACTCATGTTGTTACTTTATAAAGTGACAAAGTAGTCTAAGACATTTGGAGATAAATAATATTATGAATAAATACATAACAGCACGACAGGATTCCCCCCCCCCCCTTCTTCTCTAGAAAGATTGGAAGGATTATAAAACATGACTTCTGGAACAGCTCAGAATCTCTGCCTCTGAATTAGAAGCAAGAATGAAACAAATCTCAAATGCAGCAGAAACTGGGAAGATTAAACAAGATTGCAATTAGTGCATATTTACATTTACACAGAAATTCAAATAGAATGTGGGGTTGGGATAATTGTCCCACCAGTGGACTTCTAATATTTGCTTTGGAAATCAAACATGTTGGATTATCGCAGCATCTCTAATTAAAACTCTTTGTGCTTCGTTCAGAATTTCCTTACATGTTTCACCTAGGAAGGGACCCCCTAAATGTACACCTCATTTTGCTTTCAATTAAATACAGTGACAACTAGTACTATAGAAAAAAAAATGGTTAGGCTTTCCTTGAAATACCTTGGATGTTTTGCCTTTGGTGGGACATCATAAAGTTAAGGCAGCTTTAATGGCAAGTAGCTACAATTAAAAAGGGAGATAGATAGCTGTATAGGTAAGGTAGCAGTCTCACAGATAGCCATAACTTTCAATGCCCACTTTTAAAACTAAACAGGTGTGTGTCCTGCACAGGCAGCAAGCTTGTAGGTGCTGTTGTCTGATCAGTGAGAATAAAGGAGCTGCTCAGGTTTTCATTTTGTTTTTTTTAAAAAAGGAAAATGTTTCCTTTCCATCTTGCTGTTTCTGATGGCAGGAAAATCACATATATCAGCTCCAGGGCTGTTGTCCGTTTTCCCCAATTCTAGGCATGAATATGTTAGAGAATTGCCGCCCAATATGCCTCTTTTGTGCCGTAATTGATATAAGCTCTGACATCAGTGGGCAAAAGCTGCGGAGGTCAGATCTCCTCATCCAAGCTCAGATTTTTCTCTCCACACTCAGGAGGAAGGTGGGCTGAGTGATATGAAACTTCCTGGAACACCTTCCTAGGTTTGCAGGTTCAGTGTACAAACAGTACAGAATGAAGCCAATTGTCCAATATCTGATGTGCAATATTGATTCAGATGTATGTTCATTTACACTTCTCTCCACCTTTTAGCATGAGGGCTGTGATGCACAATTGAAACCAATGATTTTGCAACCTGAGAATCAGCCTCAACATGCTGAAGTCTAATTAGTGCATGAAGGGGTTATTGCTATAGCGTAAGCTGACCTGCCAAAGCCTTTTGTTCTCCTATCTGAGAAGTTTAGCATGTAAAGAGGTCTGAGCTGGTTGCTCCAAGCTCAGATTGCATGGCTCTTACAAGCCATTGCTATGTTCCCATAATAATAATTGAGGAAATTTCACCATTGTAACTAAGCCAAGTTTTAATGCCTGTGCAACCTTCCCTGACTGCTGTATGGGAAAGCGCATGAATCTGACCTTTGGATATTCTATAAGTAAATCAATTTTTAATTTACCAAAGATGTGGTCTTTTTCTATGCTGCAGGAAGTGGGGAATTTTGGAAGGAACTTAGAAGGGCTCATTCTAAAAGTCTAAGAGCCTATATTTCCATGCTTTACTTTGCTGCATATTTTGTGATTTTAAATCTCTGCTGGAATTCTCTCACCAAAGAGTACTTGCCCCAAACCTGGATCTTGGCATCCAGGAAATCTCCTATTATATACCTATTTTTCCTAGCCACCAATACAACCAAGATGCAGTGACATGTAAAGACTAAATATGCTTTTGAATAGAAAGTACAACATGGAGTTTGGAAGATTACGCATGTGATGTGCATGACTCAGGTCCACTTTCTGAAAATTTCATAACCATTTTTTTTTCTAGGCAGCTATCCAAAGGGTACAATGTCCCAGTGTTGAAAGGTGTAAATATTTATATTTATATCTATAGCTATATATATATATATATATATATATATATATATATATATATATATGAAGGGGCAGGATTTACACATCGCTAAAGCTAGAAAGCTAGCCAAGAACACTCAAAATCCAAAGCTTGGCACTTTGCTTTCTCACTACATGCCCTCCATTTGCAGAGGTTGTAAAAATGCAGTTACTTGGGATAGACAAGTTGCTTCCCTACAGTTGTTGTTGTTGTTTGCTTTATTTGTGCTTACGCACCAACAAAATGCAAAAAAAAGAAAGTATTTACGTCATTTGTTACAAATTACACCATTAACAAAAAAAGATAAATTTATATAATTGGCAGTAAATCTTCTTGTAATTCATTGACTTCCCGTCTTCTCCATCTTCATTTCTAGTTTACTAACTTTTTGCATAAACCCATCTATTCATTTTACAGTAAAATATCATTTCTCCTGTATCTTTATTTCTTACTTGGTACAACTACAGAGGTTATTCAAGAGCAGCAACCGAGTTTAGACTTCCACAGTTGTTTTTAAGATATGCTTTAAGAGGTTCCCATTTTGTAATAAATACTTGTTTGAACTTATCTTCCATTCTTTCAGTTAACTTGGCTAATTCTGAATATTCAACTAGTTTCTGTAGCCATTCTGACCTCGAAGGGGCTTTATCACTTTTATCAGTTTCCCTACAGTTGTTGTGAACAAGTCCCATCATTCCTGACCATTGGGCATGCTGCCTGGTGAAATCCAATAGCATCTGGAGAGCAGCACATTGGCTGGCCCTGCTTTTGGTTTTCTCCATTATTTGATATTTCCCACCTCCTCCTGGAGTGATCCTCCACTAATTATTTGCCTCCTCTTAAAAGGCTGGAAAGAGAATGTGTGGGAGTTAGCATTGCCCTTCAAATGACAATTAGATACAAATGTAACTTCTCTACAGGCAGCCTGAAAGTAAAATTTGGACAAATTAGGTGGGCAAAGAGGATTATAACTAATTACAGAATTAGAAGAATAAGAAAGGGAGGGGATAAGATGTGTGTGCCCGCATAACAAACTAATTTTGGTTGAGGAAAAAGTACAAATATTTAATTAGATACTACGGGAGCAAACTTGAAACCCTGAATGCTAACTTGTAGCTTTCAAAAACCCCTATTTTCAGATTTATGTTAAAAGCCAAGTTCTCCCTTTCTCTCTCACACACAAAAACAACTGTTCCTGAACGTCAGTGCTCCAGATTCAGATGGAAGTTCATATGGCTGAACGTTCCTCTTTAAATAAATCTTTGCACAAAGAAAACCGGCATGTCATGGAGGAGGGTTCTAGCTTGGCCTCCCCCCACCCCGCCCTATCCAGCCATTATCATCAAGGGAAATATGGTGGGGGATGAGGATGAGCACCCTATTATCTCTGCTGCCTTCCACCATAATTCCCATCACCCTTAACTCATGGAGCGAAATTGTGTGAGGTGGGAGAACCTTTTGGATCTGTGAAAGCTCCCGGCTTCACACAGTTGCCCTCAGTGAGTTGTGAATCATAGAAAACAAGACAAAGGAGATGGTGCTAGCATGCTCACCCCTGCTTCCTCCCCTCATGTGCTTCCCTCACAGGTAAAGGTAAAAAGGTAAAGCACCCCTGACAGTTAAGTCCAGTCATGAATGACTCTGGGATTGTGGCGCTCATCTCGCTTTACTGGGCGAGGGAGCCGACATTTGTCCACAGACAGTTTTTCCAGCTCATGTGGCCAGCATGACTAAGCCACTTCTGGCGAACCAGAGCAGCGCACGGAAACACCATTTACCTTCCCGCTGGAGCAGTACCTATTTATCTACTTGCACTTTGATGTGCTTTTCAACTGCTAGGTTGGTAAGAGCTGGGACCGCACAACGGGAGCTCACCCCATCGCAGGGATTCGAACCACCAACCTTCCAATCGGCAAGCCCTAGGCTCAGTGGTTTGCACCACAGTGCCACCCACATCTCGTTTCCCTCACGCTTGATGGTAATACCAGAAGAGGGTACCTCATATGCTTGTTTTCTCATTTGTGTGGGGTTTTGCATGTGGAAGAGGATCCTAGCCCCTCACCCCCTTGCAGCCTGAAGTTCTAAAGTCCAGAAAGAGGTTTACCAATTCACCTGCTTTTTGCGAGAGCTAGGCCCAAGTGAATAGGTTGTGAAGGGCACAGAGATTTGTATTCAATGTAAGCAGGCCTGTGCAAGCAGTGACCTGGTACGTCAGGTGTATATCCAGCAAACTGGGGAGCAAACAAAGACTAAGATTCGGGATGGGGTAGCCAATGGTTCTTTCTTTGCCCAGGCAGGAACATTATGTGACCCATGAAAGTAGCAAATAACCAGACTGTACAATGCTGATGGGATAAAATCAGGCTGAATATTTATTGACTGCAGCAGGCAGGGCAAGGGTTGGCATGGCATTGGGGCCAGCATCACCTCATTATTGGGCATGGAATGAGGCTTCTTTACATACAAACAAAAAAAAACCCCTTGCTGTGAAGAGGACATTCATCTCCCTTGCCCCCAAAGTATTTGCAATGCTTGTTCCAGAAAGGCAGCCATGTTGCTGTGGACTAGCAAGGCTCTGCATTTATTGGCAGAATGGGGGTGAGGGGAGGTAGGTTCTCAGCCACCTCATCTTGAAGACCACCCTCCAGTATTCATGGGTAATTTTTATCCCACTCCTTTGAACCTTACAATAATTGTTTTGAACCAGCAGTAGCTGAAGCATCAGTATCCATGGTTGTTGGTTGGTTGGCGAGCCTGTCTTAGGGATAAAGGCATTTCATACATTTTGAGATTGAAAACAGGATAATGTCTGTAATGTTGTGACTATATTCAATATGGGGAGGGGAGAGAAATTAACACTGCAAAGCACACACAATTGGGTGTTATGTTACATTTTTATGTTTGCAGTGTCTTATCCATTCCTTATTTTGCTAGTGAAATAATGTAATTCGCAATTATTTTCCTTGTATCTACCCCTCCCCCCATACCTGCAAACCGCAATAGTAATACTAAACCTTGTGTATGTTGGAATAATAGGATACGGTCTCTTCTTGATAGGTTATCTTTTAACAATGCATCACCTATAACTTTCACAGCAAGGGGCTGCTGACTGGTTATTTTTATAGATAGTGTGTTATTTCTGAAAACTGATTTGTATTGGATAGGATCAAGCTATATACACTAGAATTCAACACATCTAGCTTGTTTTTCCAGTATATTTAAAGAAAAAAAGTTATACATAATTCATTGGGGGGGTGAAGAAGCACGTGCCTTTATGCATGTTTTTAGTACATGGATAGATAATTAGATTCCGTCAGTTTTTATGCATATATTATTTAACATAAGTCATAACAGCAACATGGAAATATACATTTGAACAGTTGCTGACTGTACAAAGCTTTGTTGATAATAATAACTCTAGGAGTAGGACTATATCCCTTGGGATTCTGTGGATATATTGTGATCCAAGAACAACTACTCACACCCCTCATTTCGAAGGAAAATATGAGGAACTGGGAGTGAGGGAGAGAAGAGGTTTCTCTATTTCTCTTTTAATTTTACAGATAGCCAATTCAACTGTGTATGTTCATCATTGATTTTAAATGGCATTTAATTTAGCTTCCTTAGTGGCGTGTGGTCAGCTGCTTTGTGCTCTTAATCTTGTGCTTGCTAGTTCGAATCCCTTTGGAGCTCCTGCCCATAGGGATGAGAGAGGCCTTCAATGTTTTAAGGGAAGGGCCGTGACTCAGTATCAGAGCACATGCATAAGAAAATGGGAAGAGCTTCCTCAAACAGGACAGTGACCCATCTAGTCTAGTCTCCTGTTCTCACAGTGGTCAACCAGATGCCTATCTGGTATGCCCCGCAGAGCACCCTAAGGTCCATGAATAATAATAGCTTAAAGGTCCCGGGCCCTAAGGAAGCCAGACTATCCTCCACCAGGGCCAGGGCTTTTTCAGTGACCGCTCCAACCTGGTGGAATGCTCTGTCCCACGAGACAAGGGCCCTGCAGGACTTGATCTCCTTCCATGGAACCTGTAAGACAGAGCTATTCCGCCTTGCCTTCAATTTGAATTAGCCTGATCCTCTGTTCCCTTCTCCCTTTCCTCTTCTATGAAGAGACCCTTTCTGGGACCCCACATTTAAATTCTTCCCTGGTGTCCTTGCTGGCCAGTTAGCCCTGGTGATCATTTGATGTCTACTGACTGGTTTTTTCTTTCTTTCCCAAAATGACCCCTGAATTTTATTGATATTTATTGATATTTATGCTGCATTTTATGTTGTATTTTATGCTGTTTATAAGTCACATTTTAATCAATGTATTATATTTGCTCCATAAAGAAGGCTGATCGCCGAAGAATTGATGCTTTTGAATTATGGTGCTGGAGGAGGCTCTTGAGAGTCCCATGGACTGCAAGAAGATCAAACCTCTTCATTCTGAAGGAAATCAGCCCTGAGTGCTCACTGGAAGGACAGATCGTGAAGCTGAGGCTCCAATACTTTGGCCACCTCATGAGAAGAGAAGACTCCCTGGAAAAGACCCTGATGCTGGGAAAGATGGAGGACACAAGGAGAAGTGGACGACAGAGGACGAGATGGTTGGACAGTGTTCGCGAAGCTACCAGCATGAGTTTGACCAAACTGTGAGAGGCAGTGGAAGACAGGAGTGCCTGGCGTGCTCTGGTCCATGGGGTCACGAAGAGTCGGACACGACTAAATGACTAAACAACAAAAACAATTATATTTGCTGTTAGCCGCTCTGAGCCCAGTTTTTAAACCGGGAAGGGCTGGGTATAAATAAAATAAAATAATAAAATAATAAAATAAAATAAAATAAAATAAAATAACAGCAGTCTCCTCCTGTGGTTTCCAGCAACTGATATTAAGAAGCATCCTACACCCTTTTGCAAATTGATTGAAACAAAGCATGTTTTCTATCTTACTCGTAATCCTGTACTCAAAACAAACACAAAAAGTCAGTTGATGATTATGGTGTCGGAAGTCTGCAGCCAATAGAAGGAATGATGTGCTCACCACAATATGTTGAAGTACTATGAAACAGAGTTATTCCAGAGCTGGAAAAGAGGTATCCTGATGGTACTGGGATATTGCAGCAGGACCTAGCCCTTTGTCACACATCGAAAGTGGTGAAGAAATTCATGACAGAGCAGCAAATGCAGGTACTTGATTGGCCAGGGAATTCCCCGGATGTAAACCCCATTGAGAATTTGTGGGCTATATGCAAAAGTCGCCTCCGTTCTATAGACTGTATAACTATGGAGAAGCTCATTCAGGCGCTGATTCAAGTGTGGTACAGGGATCCAAAAATCAACAGTGACTGTTCGAAACTAGTAGACTCCATGCCAAACTGTGTGCAAATGGTGCTTAAAAATAGCCGAGGTCATATCCGTTACTAATGTATGTATATTTGAGTTTTGTACACGTATATGTGAGTTTGGTACAATAAGCTAAATTGTTTGTTTCAATTAATTTGCATAAAGGTGTACTTCCCAAAGTGGTTTTAAGTCAGCTGAACATAAAGGTTTGAAGTTCAACCCCAGAATCCTCCATGCATAGCTGAGTCCAAGACCCAATCTGAGACTCCGCAGAGTCCCTGCCAGACAGTGTAGATAATATTGACCTGACCGCAGGAGACTGGATCTCCTACTGCCTCTTCCCTCAGATATTTTATATGAGAATTTGCTTCAGGCAAATCAGAAGCATAGCCAGCTGGATGCATGTGGGGACTTCACAAAAGTGAGCTCCATCCTCTACTGTTTGTCTCCAGCATTTGGTACTTATCATCATCAGTATATCTCCTCTGAACATGGAGGTGCCTTACTGATCATTTAAGTCAGTTTGTTCAAGTTCTTTCCTGTGTTATGAACTTCCTAGACAAGTAGAAAGACTTTGCAGACAACTTTAGATCAACCAAACCATCCAAATTTGACAAATACAAGCATCCCTGTGAATATTATTTTCAGCCAAAAGCTATTTCTTGTTTGTTAGTTAACAAATGTTAATTTCATCTTGTGTCATCTATTTGGAGGGAAGCAGCATTGCTGGCTTGGGTAAATTTCTTGCCAATTCTTTACTTACTTACCCCCCTTTTTCTGGTGTTCTTCTGGTGTGGCTTCCTTTTTATTCTTTCTTCATCAGAATTCTGAAAACATCACTTTACAAAGCACTGACCCTTATGATGAAAATAGCCATGGTGATTCCTCAAACTGGAAAATATGAGAGGGGAGCAGATGTATCTAGTAAAGATATATACCGTATATAAAAATCTGTTATACCTTTGATTTTGGTGCCACCAAGTTTGAAGACTTCTGTTTAGCAATGTTTGCATTGAGTGCAAAATACACCTTAATTGGATGTTTTGGGGCATAGCTAAACTATTTTCTTAAGGTATTGTTAGTAGAATTCAATAGGCATTTATCTATTCTCTTACTTTTCATTTCCCTTTTTAATATCTTTCCTAACAGTATTTCTATCTTGAGCCATATGAATTCCAGGTTGTCTCTTTTCTCCAACCAGTAGAATGGGTTAGAATAAAACATTATGAGGTGGCTACTACTCATTCCAGATGTTATACCTCTTAAGAAATGTTTATCAAGCTTTTACTTCCAGGCTCAGAAATACAAGCTTTGGGAGTCTCTTAATAGTTGCCTCAATAATTAGGTAAGCATAATGGCTTCTGAATTCTTGTCCAGTCATACTGTAATCTCAGTTCTAGCTCATGGTCAGTGAGAAGAGCTTGACCACAAGTCTCGACTCAGATGACAAGATAAGCCAAATCTTGGCTTAGTTTAGCAGGTCACTGCAGCAAAAAGAACTGGGAAGCAACAAAGTGACTGTGGGGTCTGGGAGACTGCACATGTGCACCATAACATGAGGTTTGGGTTCAGGGTGCTATGTACCTGAATAAAGGTTGAATTCACATTTAATCACACACCCTTTTCAGATGTGCAAATCATCCTCACTTATGAAGACTAAGTAACTTGAGGTATTTCAGTTCAGTTTTGGGGGTTTTCAGGAGACTCCTCCACCACAAGATGGTGATTCAAATCTACCTTAACAGATAATTGGGAGAACTGGGCCCAAACCAAGAAAATGAATTTCAATAGGGGCAAACGCAAGGTTCTACACTTAGGCAAGAATAACCAGCTGCACAAATTTAAGATGGGGAACATTGTTTCCCCTGTTGGTGGGGTGGCCATGTTTGTTACTTTTCAGAGGTGAATCCCCTCTTTGAAGAATAAAATATTTGAGGGCATCCTCTATTGGAAGGGCTACCCAGTCTTAAGTCCAGTCTAAACTTAAAGAATTAGAAGAAGGGGCATCAGAGACCTTGAATTTGCTCATCAGTTCTGAGAAGCACCAGTAGGACAGTAGATGCAGCAGGGACATAGGTCACCCGGTCATGCCTGATCCCCACTATGGTGAAATATATTGGTTTCCCCCCCATTTTAATTGTTACAATTATTTATAAATTAAATCTGTAGAAATAAATTATCACATGCAAATTTTATGCACATCTGTATAATCTTTTTTTGTGATGCATCTCCTTTTTGGGTGAGAGCAATGCACCTTGGGCAGTAAGGAATGAGGTGGGCAGCCTGCTGAGGTAGGGAGTGTCCTTCTGAGTAGACATACTTAGGATTGTGCTGTAACTTTCTTTAGCAAGGCAATCTCTTTCCTGCAGTGCACAGCATGGATGTAATCACTGGCGGAGGTATTACGGGATGTAAGAGTATTGAAATGTTTTGCAAGGCTTTCGTATGCTGACTGCAGCAACGTGGAACATTTTTTTGTTATTATGAAAAACACAACTAAACAATACAAAGCATGGTTATGTAACAACACAGGGCTTCTTTTTTATTTAATATAGTGTTGCAGAACATCATATGAGATTTAAAAAGTAGTGAACATTCAGTGGTGTGTGTGTGTGTGTGTGTGTGTGTGTGTGTGTGTGTGCAAATTCTTAAGAAAATGCTTGGAAGTAATAGATAGGAAGGCAGGTATAAAATCTCCCAGGTTTTCAATGTGGGGTTTTTTATAAAAAAAAGCCTGTCTACTTTGAATCATCTCTCCCTAAATAAATGGAAGGGTGCTGAGCCATGTTTTTGACCTTGGTCTCACCCTGGGATTGAATTTTCCCCTCACCTTGAGTTTTATTAGTGTCCTCACTGTGGGCTGCATTTATTCACAGCAAATACTATGCAGGAGGAGGAAAATGGATTTGTTTCAATCAAGATTTTGCAGGATGCTTTTGACACTATAGCTGGCTTTCAGGCGTCCGTGAGATTTGGTAAGAAAGCAGTTTAGTACTTGGACTCTTTTCCAAATAATCTTATTTGTAGGTCACTCAATGAAACTGGTCGTAGGTAGAGACTCAAAAGCAAGCACTCACTTCTTCATACAAGGAGAGTTTGTTATTACAAGATGTAGTGATGGTTACAGAGGCTTAATGTTTTTTCAACCTCTGGTACTTTACAGAATCAGGTGGCAGGTGGCCTGAGTGCTGCTGCCTGAGA